>NC_060962.1:5121731-5129231 GCF_910589235.1 Vespa crabro
GTATATATATATATATATATATATATATATATATATATAAAATATATTGGGATTGAACAATTAAATTGATGGAAAATTTTTCTTTGTAAAATAAATCCATTTTATTAAATGGATTAATGTTTTCTTTTCTTTTCTTTTCTTTTTTTTGTATCTCTTTTTTTTTTTTTTTATTTTTCTAACGAATTATTAAATAATTCATTCATATCGTTTCCAATTAAAAGAAAGAAAGAAAGAAAGAAAGAAAGAAAGAAAGAATGAAAGAAAGAAAAAAGTATACAAAAAAATGCAGGTTAGATCAAGAATTTTCGGAAGGGTCAAGAAGCGTTCAAAAGTGATTATTTGTATTTGTATTTGTATTTTTATTTTTTTTTTTTCTTTTTTTTTTATTCGAGACTTTTGCGGGTTCGTGTAGTTTTAAGCTTTACAATGTAGTTTTATAATGAAAAAAAAAAAAAAAATAATAATAATAATAAAAAAAATAAAAATAAATAAAAGAACCGAAAATTATCTGGAAGTTTGAAAAAAGATTTCGATATTATTATTGTTGTTAGAGACAAAGGAAGAGAAAGATATAATAGAACTATTAGTTGTTTAAGTTTATA
The DNA here is from genome assembly GCF_910589235.1 of Vespa crabro. Lineage (NCBI taxonomy): Eukaryota > Metazoa > Arthropoda > Insecta > Hymenoptera > Vespidae > Vespa > Vespa crabro. The sequence goes on from NC_060962.1 coordinate 5,122,334, forward strand.
TAAAAGAAAAAAAATGTTTAGAACTTTGACGTTCTTCTCTTTTTTTACTCCCTCTCTCTTCTTACATTCTTTTTTTTCTTTTTTTTTCTTTTCTATTTTTCGTTCCCCTCTCGTCTCATTCGTTACCATAGAAAAAACTATTCATACTACCGGTTATTTTTTTCAAAAGGAATATTAAAAACGTTCATCGACGTCGCTACAAGTATCGCTTTCGTGTATCGAGAATCCTGCAGTTGACATTAACAAATGGTTTATCCGATGTCATACGTTTTTTTTTCTTTTTTCTTTTATTTTTTTTCGAGAAAACGTTATTTATACTAGATTGTATTTCTCTTGTTTTTTTTTGGCTTTCTTTCTTTCTTTTTATATTTCTTTTCTCTCTCTCTCTATCTCCCTTTTCTTTTTTTTTTCTTTTTTTCTTTGCCGGCATTTAATGTTCTTACAGAATGCATTAACCTTATCGCTATATAATCCTATTTATTTGGAATATTTTTTATTAAATACGATAATGACCACGTTAATATCAATATTTATTTGTGAGAATATCGAATTTTATCGTATTATCCATTTTGCCATTGGTATCACTTCGACGGGTTTACGAATCGATTTGACGTCAATCGCGGAAACATGATTAATTTTAAATCATTCCCGTTCGTCTTAGTCGTTTAATTATTGACGCTCGATAAAGCATTTAGGTATGTTATTAACAGAAATATTCTCATTGAACAATTCTTGTTAGCTTATCGATATTTAATAACGGTTTCCGGTTACTGACCGATTAATACCTATATAAATATTTATATATATATATATATATATATATATATTTTTTTTTTAATTGATTAAGTTTTTTTTTCTTTTTTTTTTTTTTTTTTTTTAAGAAAACAATTAAATTACAAATATCCATTTTTATTTTTTCTTTTTTCCTTAATAAAATTCAAGAGATCGATTATGAAACTGTTTATGATATAAATTCAAACTCGTATGTAATTTTATGGATTTTTAAAAATGAAACTCAAAGAGACAAATCGAGATAAATCTAATTTCAAAGATAATTAATATCAGAACGATAATGTCGTTCGCGAGAGAAACGAGTAATTATTACTTTTTTTCTTTTCTTTCCTTTTTTTTCTTTTTTCTTTTTTCTTTTCCTTCTTTCATTTTTTCAAATTATCCTGCGTATTATTATATTTAGGTCTTTAATTTTCTAGGCTTTTAATAGCCGTTTTCAAAAGGCACGTAATATGAGTATATACATATTAATAAATATATATATATATATATATATATATATATATATGCATATATGTATATATACATATATATATATGTATGTATGTATGTACGTATGTATATAAAAGTAAAGGAATTCATTAGAACGTGAAAATTTCTCGGAGAGTTTTGGACCGCCATCGTTGAGATTACATTGGGAAGTTAAAATCTAGGGCCCGCAGTAAACGCATACGTTTTATATATATATTCTCTCTCTCTCTCTCTCTCTCTCTCTCTTTTTCTCTCTCTTTCGTGGTGTAAATTCGCTTGTGTTGCTATGCGAATAAATTCACGCAAATTCGACGTCGTCGTCGAGGAGTCCGCGAAACGACGTAAAACTCAGGCCTGGTTAAAAAAAAAAAAGGATGAAAAAAAACGAGAAAAAAAAGAAAAAGGAAAAGTACCAAATTCTATTTCGAGCATTATTTACTACTACATACTTAAATACAGTATATATACATATATAATGTATATATTTATATGTATAAATATATGCCTGCGTATTTTCCAGATCCGGCCTTTTTACCGTCACTTTATGGACGCGCGTCAACGAACAGGTCTAATGAAAACAAAACGCGTGTCTCTCGTTGGAATTTTATTAATAGAACGCGTTCGCCATTTGCATTTAACTGAAAATGCGAACGGTCGCTTTTACGAACCCATGCCAAATCGTTATCATAGTTGAACGATATCGTTCGAACGAACAAAAACGTACGAATTAATTTTTAAATCAATATCGTACGTCTTTCATTGTTCATATACTTTATTATTATTATTATTTTTTTTTTTTTTCCTTTATTATTTCAATATCAAAAGGTATCAATGAACGAGGTGTATTTCATTCACGAGTTCTAACTCACAACGTTTACATTTCGATACTAATTGGACAATTATGTTTTGAGGGACGATATCTAATCATTGTACACAAGAGTAAACTGAAATGGATTTTCGTTTTTGTTTCAATTGCAAATAGAAAAATTCACTAGAATCATATTATCGTTCATATAAACGTAACATGAGATGATGAACAATTATTATTTATTTTTATATATCAATTTGTACTTTATAATGTATTTTATTCATTTAAATATATCCGAATATTTAGTTTAGAAAATTAATTTATAGTTGGATTATTGAAAACTTTGTCTTTGCAAATTTTTTCGTTTGTGTTTGTCATATTTTTAAATTTAATACGATTACGTGCTAAGTGGATAACATTTTTTTTTTTCTTTTTTTTCTTTTTTTTTTTTCTTTCTTTTTTTTTGATGGAGTTAATAATTAGAAAATTAATTTTATCAAAGAGAAGAATTATTATTTATTACATGGACAAATTATTTTCGAGAGAATTTATTCGTGTATCTACGATGAATAATTCATTGGGAACATTATTATTAGGTCCACCGAAAAGTTTCGTTTAATTCGCAAATAATTATTCGCACTAAGCGGATGAAATTATAATTAGTACGTAGTATGAATATTACAAATAAAAATAAAAATAATATCTGTCGTGGAGAAATGTTATTACTATTATTATTATTTATCATGAGGATAAATTGTTTAAATTGAAGGAATTCTATCGTATTTTTTTTTTTTTTATCTAGAAAAAAAAATATCCATTTAAAATTCTTCATAGTATTATAAATTAATTTATAATTCTATCCTACAAAATATCTTAAATTAATTTTCATATATTAATAATACTCCATATTATAATTCAAACAAAAATCTGATTTCATTTGATAATAACATCGTTTTTCTTCGAGCGTACATAATACATATTTTGATAGATTTAAAAAAGAAAAAAAATAACACACACACACACACACACACATATATATATATATATATATATATATATATATATATATATAATATCTACTTATTCTAACTAAAAAGATAAAAAAAGAAATGATCCAAAAATCATAAAAACAATAACAATATACTGTTCATTCTAAAAAGAAAAAATAATTCGGAGAGCATAAAAAAATATAATATCTATTTATTCCAATTAAAAAAAAAAAAAAAAAAAAAAAAAAAAAGAAAAAAGAAAAAAGAAAAGGATAAATAAATAAAAATAATTCTCTCGAAGACAATTAAGAAATGAGCGATTTTGATTGACAGAAATGGCGAATCAAAATCGATTAACGTTGTTTTTCGTGTCTACCGGCAGTCAATGATGCAGCATACGCGTTGCCCTCCGGTCCTGCGAGGGCGCGCGCGACACAGAGAGACAGAGAGAGAGAGAGAGGGTGAGGGAGGTTGAGGGAGAGAGTGATAAAGAGGGGTTGGGTGGAACGCACTCATGTCGTTCTACATTAGCTGGTCGTCGATAGTTGTTCCACTCCTTTCTACTTGCCGCCCTAAAAACCGTCCCAATTTTAACGAAAAATATCGTTTAAATGCGCAGCATGAGCGCGACGCAATGTCGCCATTCTTCCTGTCTCTCTTTCTCTCTCTCTCTTTCTGTCTTTCTCTCTTTTTGTAAATTTATGAACGGTGACGACAAAAGTATAGACAAAGAAACGACATTTATTTTCTCTCTTTACTTACGTGTTTACTCTTATTTCTTTTTTTTTTTTTTTTTCTTTTTTTTTTCTTTATATTTCGTAAATAAAAGAGACGATCTAACGACGAGTCAATTGTAATTTCGTCCTTTTTATTTATCTTACAATATCGCTTCTAAATATATAATTTATACGAAGAAAAGAGAAAAGAAAAGAAAAGCAAAAAATAAAAAAAAAAAAGAGAGAAACACAAATACCCATAATAAATGGATGGATTATTAATTTTGAAAGATATCTATGAGTTTAATTGCTCATTTATAAAAATTCGTATAATTGACGAAGAGATAATTTTTACAATTTTTCGTCTAATTTATATTATTTCTATCACTGTGACGATAAATGCATTTAATTACTGACATTTCACGATTCTGCAATTTGTTATCTCTTTTTCGTCCTCTCTCTCTCTCTCTCTCTCTCTCTCTCTCTCTCTCTCTCTCTCTCTCTCTCTCTTTCTGTCCCTGTCTGTCTCTTTCTGTTTCTCTTTGTACGTCATTTATCGTGTATTTAAGTTGAAACGTCGCGTCAGTGATTAGAACGAGCGTGATTAATTAATCGCCGACTGCGAAATTTGTCGATCGGACGTATCCGCCTCATAGCTGTTCTGATATTTGAATATATAATAATAGTAATAATAATGATAATAATAATAATAATAATAATAATAATAATAATAATAATTAATAACAATAGAAAGAAAACGTCAATGTACTATAAATAGCAATCATAAACATTACAAACAATTTACTAAATCATAAATTGCAATTATTATGCCTTGATACTCGTACGAATTTCGTATTGAACTTAATATCTTGTTTTTCTTTTCTTTTCTTTTCTGTTTTTTTTTTTTTCTTTTTTATTTTTATTTTTAATTTTTGAAACGAAATCATTAGCATTAAAATCAGATCATTACCTTTGATATTTTATAATTAATGTGAACTTTATGGAATAAAATTACAAACGCAGGATAACGGTGGTAGTAGCATCGGCGATCTTTAATTATCACATTTAATTATATATTACGTCGTATTACATTTAATTATTATTAACGATAATGCAAACTTGAAAGAAGAAGAAAGGAAGATGGAATGAAGGAAAATGAAAAATCATAAACAATAATTCGAGTGTTCTGTGTTTCTTGCGAAGAAACGATTTACGAAAAAAATAAAAAGAAAATAAAAAAACAAAAAAAATAAAAGAAAAGAAAAAGAGAGAGAGAGAGAGAGAGAGAGAGAGAAAGAAAAAGTTAAAAGAGTGAAAAAGAAAATTCGATCGAAGAAATAAAAAAAAAAAAAAAAAAAAAAAAGAAATAAATTCAAAATCATCGTAGACAGCGACGAGTCTTCAAAGATTCAAGATCGTGGTATTGGATAGATGTGTACAAAAAAAAAAAAAAAAAAAAAAAAAAAGAAAAAAAATAAGAAACGAATAAAAATAAAAAAGAAGAAAAATTTCCTTTTTATCGAAAGATCGAACGTTAAGTTCGTATGAAAAGTTCCGACGTTCGTAATATATGATATAGGATATGGAAGGTTGCGATAGGGGGTGTGTGTATGTGTGTGAATGGGTGGAAGGGCGGGGGACGGGGGAATGATGGGGATGAGTTGGGAAGTAAAGAAGAGGTTAGATAGGTATATAAGCTCGGTCACGCGGAAACACGAAGGTATATACATAGTAAGTACGGGTCAGTCGTCGGAATTTATCGAGTCTCCGCGGCACTCTCTAGTTTTAACTGTTAAATGTTAACTGGAGCATGAAGCCACGGGAATAGGTAACTCTTTTGTTTTGCCCACTCCGATCGTTCTTATTCCGTATTAAAGGCGAACGTCTTATCGATTACGAGAAAATCCATAGCTCGTGTGTGATTTCCCGTCCTCGTCCTCCTCCCTACCACCCTCCCTCCCTACTCGTTTTTTTTTCTATCTTCTTTTCTGTTTATCACTCTTTCTTACTTTCTCTCTTTCTCTTTCTTTCTCTCTTTCTCTCTCTTTCTATCTTTTTTCTTTTTTCTCCTTTTTATCCTTCTAACTCGTTAAAAAATGAAAGATAATTACTGATAGAAACGTATCGTAGAGCGCGTTTATTAAAATTCACTCTTTGTGAATTCATTTAATCGATCTCGAGTACTTTTCGGTAATTAAAAACGAAACGATAAGGAGAAGTTCGTTAAAAATCCTTTTAATAAAAATATCAATTTATATTTTTCTTTTTTTTTTTTCCCCTTGTTTCTTCTTCTCCGTATCTCATTCTCCGTTTTTCCTTTTCCGTTTCTCCATCTCTTTCTCTTATCTCCGGCTCAGATTTTTCTTTTTATTCACGTTCATCTATATTTTATAAATATACATTCTTATCATCATTTAATATCAATCCGTTACGTATATATATATATATATATATATATATATATATATATATATATATATATATATTTATATTTCTATTGTTATTATCTAATATTTAATTTTATATTTCTATCTTTTACATTTTCATGCATATTTAATAATATTTTATCTTTATTACAGCGTAATTATTTCTGTCTCTTTACCATCAAAATTTATGTAAATGAATTATGTTTTCTCTTTCTCTCTCTCTCTATCTATATCTTTCTCTCTCTCTATTTACGTTCTTAAACTTTATACATTTCTATCTTTATTATCTAATATTACATTTATCTCTTACATCTGCATCTAATAATATTCTGTTCTTCTATCCTTACTATCTCATCATTACTTCTATCTATTTTTTATCAAAACCCATGGAAATGAATTATGATTCTCTTTCTCTTTCTCTCTCTCTCTCTCTCTCTCTCTCTCTCTCTCTCTCTCTCTCTCTCTCTCATTTTCTGATACGATCGTTATGTTCTACACCATGTATATTCTTATCTTTATTATCTAATATGTAATATTATCTACATCTGTCTCTTACGGCCGTGCCTAATAATATATATTTAATATTTTATCGTTACTAACCTTGCATTATTTCTTTTTTTTACCCGTGCAAAATTAATAACATTCCTTTTCTCTCTCTCTCTCTCTCTCTCTCTCTCTCTCTCTCTCTTTCTCTCT
>NC_060962.1:5136731-5139231 GCF_910589235.1 Vespa crabro
CATTAGTCGATCTCGTGCTTTGTTTTATATTTATTTATTTCTTCGAAGATGACTTTCCATCGATTAGGTATATGTTTTTTTTCCTTTTCTTTTTTTCTTTTTTTTTAACGAGAGATTAATTCTTTTATTTCCTTATCATCCGATTAATTCTTTTATTATTATAGATAGTTAATTAATTGTTATATTATTATAAAAGTAAGCGAATAAATAAATCATTTATTCGTTCGATAGGAGAATATGTTTTTAATTTTTGATATGATAAGAATCGTTCATTGAAATATTATTTTAATAATGGTAATTTTCTAATGTTGCTTCTCAAACAAATTTTTAATATGTCGCTTTATTTAAAGTTAAATTTTTCATGTGTGTGTGTGTGTGTGTGTGTATGTCTGCATCATTGATTTTAAAATCTAAAATCTAAAATTCATTTTTTAATTTTTTTTCTTGTTCTTTCTTGTTGTTGCATAAATAAAAAGAGAAACAAGGGTACACTTCTGTTTTTTTTTCTTTTTTTTTTTTTATACTCGATACCTCGTACAACAAATTATTAGATCTACGGATTGGTTTCACGAACATCTATGCTATTAAACAAAACGACAAACATTTTCATTTACTTATCATTGCAAATTTATACCTTAACTCTCTGAACCTAAGTGAAATCATCAAGTTTATATATTCTGAAATTGGATATTTTAGAGCTTAACCCTTTCGAAAGCTATCACGAATGAAATTTCATCCGAAGTAAATTTGGGTTCCAACAACCATTACACAATTTAATTCCCATCAATTTCTCTAACATTGTAATAATAATAATAATAATAATAATAATAATAATAATAATAATAATAATAATAATAATAATAGTAATAATAATAATAATAATAATAATAATAATAATAATAATAATAATAATAATAATAACAACAATAATAATAACAACAACAAAAAATGTTTAATTGAATTTCTTCTTCAGATTGATTTTTCAACTGAAGAAAGAAAAGAAAAAAAAGAAATGGAGTAACAGGTAACATATCAGAGTGACTTTTTATCTATAATAGGATTGACGATTGAATAGTTTTTGTGATAGCTTTTAATAAAACAAATAAAACAACAACAAAAAAAAAAAAGAAAAAAAGAAAGCACAAGAAAAATACAATAAGAATAGTTAATAAGAAAAATCGAGGAAATAGCATTCGTATGATAGTATAGTTTAACTTTTTCGATACGTTGGTCTTTCGATAGTCCTTTTATATCCAAGAGTCATATTATTCCTTCGACTTCAGTACCGTACTTATTCCTTTGAGATCGAATTTCCAAGTAGTAATAGTCGTTATTGTCGTCCTTACTTTTCGAAACAAGTCGAATAATGTCCTGATTTTGCCTAATCTTGTCGTATTGTCTCCTTTTTACGAGTACCTCTTTCGATATCTTTTAAGAATTGAAGAAATAAAATTACGTAATAACGTAATAAAAAAAAAAGAAAAAAAAAAAAAAGAAAAAAGAAAAAAACAATCGTCGACGTTGAATACATTGAAACCTCTTTAAAGATATTTTTATTATTAAAAATAAAAATTAAAAAAAAATATATATATATATATATACGTAAGCAGGATAGATGATCGACGTTGCAAAAAATATTATTCGTAAAAATTGACTTCGAAGGAATTAGAAAATATTTCCACCTCTTAGATTAGGGGGGGTGGATGGGTGAGGGGGTCTACTTTCATAAAATCGTTTTTTCTTGAAGTACCGTCGGAAGATTATAAACTTTAAAAGGGGTTGGAGGGTGCGAGAGTGAAAATCGTTAAAAAAAAGTTAAAAGAAACGTCGGAGTTGATTTTCTTTAAAATAATAAAGTCGTCGGATAGAGTTTCTAACGCTCGTTGAAGTGGTACGAGTAGAGTAGAGAGGATATCGAATGTCGAACGATTAAAATGAAAGAAAAAGAAAGTGCGCGAGAGGTTGTTGCTGATTGAAATTAAAAATTTAAATCTAAACTTTGCTTTTTCCTTTTTTTTTTTTTTCTTCCCCCTCCCTCCCCCTCTCCCCAATGTTCGATGATCATATTTATATCCATTAATGATACACGTATTTAATGAACAAATTTCTTGACTGTATACAATCATCTTTTTGTAATCTTAATTCATAACCTTTTGTAATAATATTGAAAAGTTTGATATACCTAGATTAAAAAAAAAAAAAAAAGAAAAAGAAAAATAAATAAAAAGACAGGAAAATTCTTTTCATTTATTTATTTTCGTTTTTTTTTTTTTTTTTTTTTCCTTTTTCATCTAGCTATCTACGTATCTTCGTCTATCGGATATATTTATCTATGAAAAAAGAAAAAAAGAAAAAGAGAGACAGAAGAAAAAAATAAAAATAAAAAAAAAAAAAAAAGAAAAAATTGGACTCCAGAGTCAACCATATAAATGAGACATTTTTATAACCAACGTGAACTCTCTTTGGCAACTTATTTCGTCGTTTCATACGAATACGACGA
>NC_060962.1:5144231-5151731 GCF_910589235.1 Vespa crabro
ATATCAATCATTCGTATTTAAGCCAATAACGTTCGTTTCGATGACATTTTTATCATGAAAGACCGTAGGAAAATGGAATGGATTGATCGATCGATCATTTCCATCGTACGATCTAAATTGCTTGATGTTTTTTTCTTTTTCTTTTTTTCTTTTTTTTTTTGTTTTCCTTTTTTCTTTTTACCCCGTTCTCTCTATTGTAAAGTCTCGTAAAATGTCAAAAGATCTTTGCTGATTTTTACTGTGAACAGATATATAAATATATATATGTATATATATTTATATATATATTTATATATATTCCCCCTGCCCCCCTCCGACCAAATACATACACCTTTTGTCCGTCTTTTATCGAAAGCCGCAAAAGTGCTTTGGATAAACGTTGGAGAAAGGAAAAAGGGGTCGTATTATAAAAGAAAAGCGTGTGTTGTAGCATTGAAACGCTTTTGCGCGCTTGTAGTAAATTGCCACTCTGACGACCCCCTGTTAAAGCGCTAATTTTAGCGGTCTCGAGATCCCAGAGATGAAGAAAAAGAAGAAGAAGAAGAAGAAGACGAAGAAAGAGAAAAAAAATGAAAAAGAAAAAAGAAAGAGAAAGACAGAGGGGGAGAGAGAGAGAAAAAGAGAGAGTGACAAAGAGAAAGGGGTAAAAAGAAAGTCATTTGCGTCGAGCGTATCTCATCGTTTTGTTCAATCGTTACTTCGGATAACTTCGCGTTTTAAGAGGTTTTAAATCAGAATCACGAGTCTCTCGACAAATCTTCATTGTCCATGCTCATTCGTTTTCAAAGCTTAATTACTCGTTTGCTTGAAAATAATGCCTTCGTTACTTTCAATGTCGACTCCGACTCGACACTTCGTTTCAAGTACGTAATTATCGAGAATTGTTTCTTCGTAAAAAAAAAAAAAAAAGAAAAAAAAAAAAAGAAAGACGATTGAAAGTTAATACAAACTTTATATATATAGTCGTAATAAATTAATGAGGTATAATACATAGATATCGATGGATAAATAATTAACGAAATTACTTGTGTTATTGCTTAATTGATAATTTTATCTATTTGATAATTTTTTTTTTTTGTTTATTTTTCTTTTTTAATTGGATTCTGAGAGAAAATTTTTATTGTATATTTATATAAAGGATTTAAAAATTTTGTAAGTTATCAAAAGGCACGAGTGATATTGTCCGACGGTGATAAGTATGCTTAAACTTCTTTTTTTCTTTTATTTATTTATTTACTTTTTTTTTTTTTTTTTTTCTTAAATCCCTACTTCGATTTTTAAACAAGCACGAATAAATTATTTTCCTTCGATAAGATGTGCACGAGGCATTATCTTGTTAAAAAAGAAAGAAAAAAGAAAAAAAAAACATCATAATTCACAATATTTCCAATTTGGGAATAAATTTTTATTCTTCTTTTTTTTTTTTAATAATAATAATAAGATAAATCGAGATATAGGAAAGAAAAAAAAATTAAATAATTAACATTATACGATGTAACATTAAATAACATTAATCTCTCAGAATAATAATAAGGCGTCGATCGATCGATCAATCGTATTTAGATATCATCGATTATTCTACGTCAATATGGATTTTTATTCTTCCGAACGAAATAATCGCGTAAATCTTGTTGAATACATTGAAAATTTTGGAGAGATATTCGCGGACATGTAACAGTACTGTAGTAATCCACTCGCATCCGAAGCGAGAGTACATGAATATATGTATAGGTATATGTATTCTGGAGAGTGTGCAGAACCGAGAATTTCAATCGAGAAAATGGTCGATGCTATTTACACTTGGGATGCTTGAATATATAACAGAATTTGTAAATCGCTTTTGCTAAAGTAAAACGGAATGCGTGATGCAACGTAAAATGAAATAGATACGGAATATGGTAATACATTTTTCACATCATCGATAAGTTAGATTTATTATTTATCATATTCATTTATTTCTCATATTTTCTTCTACGAATTTAGATTTAACATTCAACCGATATATACATATAAATTATACATTTTTGGAATCATAATTTTTTTTTTCTTTTTTCTTTTTTTCTTTTTCTTTTTCTTTTTTTAAGTACGACTCTCGCTATTAAAATACGTAACAATGTTAATATTTAAAAAATTATGATTACGCGAAGTACGATTCGAATGATATTTTTTTTTATTTATTTTTCTTTTTTCCTTGGCAAATAATAAATTTCAAAGCTCAAAAATGTACAATTTTAATAATATAATCGAACTATTAATTCTTTTAATATTATTCAAACGGATGATAATTTTCCTCGATTTTATTATCATACATTTCGTTAAACAAATTTTATATATATTTAAAATTAAAAATAATAGTCAAATTATTAAGGATCGTCGAATTGACGATATCGAATGTTAAATTTTTGAACACACGTTCGTATACATCGAATCAGATAATATAACTCAAAGAAGAATATCGTAGGGAGAATTAATTTTTATGGGATCATAAAAAAATTTATGTCGAGTTTTATTAGACTCGCTTTTGAAAAAAACAAATCAATCGAATTGTAAAGTTCATCGTATACGATGTTTACGCGTCATTTTATTTTAACGCTTTTATTATAGGAAAGGAATTTTCGAATAATAGTAGAAAAGCTTCCCCTCCCAATCTACCCCTCCTTCTCCTGTTATATTAATGCACTCTCGTTGAATTCTCGTTGAAGGATCGTTGTAATGATTCCGCGTCGATGCATCGCGTGTATATGGGACAAATGGTTTGACAAACATTTCTCTATATATCCATCTATCTCTCTTTCTCTCTCTCTCTCTCTCTCTCTCTCTCTCTCTCTCTCTCTGTCTATCTCTCTCTTTCTCGCTCGCCATAACTCGGTGACATAACGAGAAACGTGATAGAAGTTTCCACTGCGTACGTGTCAATGAAATACGCCACGTACGTGCTTTTATAAAACGATATCGTGTTTTACTTCATATAACATTGGAAATAATATTATATTGGCCATATATGTAATTTTTTTTCTTCTTTTTTTTCTTTCTATTTCTTTTTTCTTCTTTTCCCTCATTTTTCTCCTTTTTATCTTGTGGAATAGGTTACGTTTGTTAAACTCGTTTAAATTTCTCTCATTCGTTCGAACGAAATTTTTTATCTCGAATTAATATATCATTTGCATCATTGAGTAATATATATATATATATATATATATTATCGAGTATGATATACATTTTTTAAATTGATATATTGGAACTTATTATTCACTCGAAAGAAATTTCATTTCTATAATCATATTCATTTTTTCAAATATTGTAATATTTCTTTATCAAAAAGTATTTAGATATTAAGATATTCAAACTTCAATATAGACACCGAAACTCAAAGTCCACTCGATGGCAATTCGTTTCTTCGAAAAGTATAATTTCTTTATTTTTTTTTTTTTTTTTTTTTTTTTTTTTTTTTTTTTTTTTTTTTTTTTTTTTAATATTCATACAAAAAGATAAGATATTTGGGTCGGTACGTTCGACTAAAAAAAAAAAGAAAAAGAAGAAGAAGAAAAAGAAAAAAAGAAAGAAAGAAGGAAAAATAAGAAGCGTTTTATTAAAAATTGAAATATCATATCTTATAGGTATGATGAAATTTTATATATATATATATATATATATATATATATATATATATATTTCGTGGAGAGGGGAAGAGAGAGAGAAAAAAAAAGAGAGAGAGGGAGAAAGAGAGATAAAATTTATCGCAATATTATTATGCATAGAGAGCTACTCTTGAATATATCCATATATCATCTCAATTTCTGCTTAATATTCCAACATGTCGTGTCTATTTCAGTCGTCGACTTGCTCGATACGTCCGGGATCGATGGTCGATCTGTAATTCGAGCTATTTTCGATAAAGAGTAAACAAATAGCGTGGAAGATAGAGATAGAGATAGAGATAGAGATAGAGAGAGAGAGAGAGAGAGAGAGAGAGAGAGAGAGAGAAAGAGAGATAGAGCGAGAAATATTAGACGTTTGAAAAGAGGATCATAAGGATAAATAGATCGACTTGTTTGTCTCGGTAAGGAGGAAGAGAAAAGAAAAATAAGAAGAAAAAAAAAGAAAAAAAAAAAAAGATATGTGGGCCGTGTATATCTATAACCTATACTGTGTCTGAAAGGAAAGAAAAAAGAAAAAAAAAAAAAAAAAAAAAGAAAAACATACGAAGCAGAAAAGGAAGAAAAAAATGGGTGGGTTGGAAGGATGGAAAAAAGTGGTTAGTTATTAAAGTCGGTGTAAAGTGGAAGACACATGACCCTTCGTGGCCGAGCTAAATTGTCGCACTCTTCATCGCACGCGCTACACGTAGCCTCGGCCTAAGTAGTTTTCATCGCGAAGGCCAACTTATATACATGATATCGCACATTAACATAGATCTGTATGTTTAGTTTCGTGATCGTGTAAGGGAAAAAAAAAGAAAGATAAAAAGTAAAATGGAAGAGAAAGGAGCAACGAAGGAAAGGAAAGGAAAAAAAAAAAAAAGGAAAAAAGCAAATTGAGTTAAAATTGAGTTTTGTAAACTCTGGAAGTGAGAAAGGAAACGAGTGTGTCTGTACGTTGGAGAAAGACAGACAGAGAGAGAGAGAGAGAGAGAAAGAGAGAGACAGAGACAGAGGAAGACCAAATTATTACAACTTTAAATTACATGACAAACACGGCAATGAGTAAATGAAAATTATATCGGGAATCCTCTCGACACTTCTGTTATTATCATACGTTAATGTCTCTATTCAAAGTACAACTTCGAAATTTTTTTAATTACGAAACCGTCACTAAATGGTACGGGTGCGCTCTGTAGTACAATTAAAATTGCAATGACAATGCCTAGATATTTTTTTTCTGTCTACTTTTTCTTTTTCTTCTTCTTTTTTTTTTATTGTTTTTTTTTTTTCCTTTTTTGTTTCTCTTTTTTCTTTTTTTCCCCCTCTCGAATAATAGAACATTCGTAAATAATACATCTCCTTTGGATTACATTGCATTCTATTATATTGCATTATATTTTATTTGTAAAAGATCATTGAAAACGCTTATCATCTTTTATAGATGATAATGTTAAAATATAGATCTTCTTATACGTTTGTAATTATTATATATTACATATGTTGTATTGATTGAAATTTCTGTAAAGTATTTTTCTGAATAGCTTTCTTAATTTTTTTTTTTTTTTTTTTTTTTTTTTTTCTCAAATAAACTTTTTCGAGACTTTATTTATTTATTTTATTTTACTTTATTTTATTATATTGCATTATATTGTATTTTCCGTTCTTCTTTTTTTTTCTTTTTTTTTTTTTACTATAACTTTCTTCGATACTATTTCTCATCCTTTTCTCAATCTTTTTGTTTGGTAAAGTTCAACGTCTGCGGGAAGCATGAAAAGAGTAAAAACGAAAGACACATGGACGTTCTTATCGACAGGTACTGATAAAGACAACCGTGTAACGGTAGTTCCGAACATTGACAGGCTGCTACTAAAAAGGATGTTATAGGAGAAAAATACCAAGCTATAAACTAAAACGGGACACGTATTTATTGTCACGTATAAGTATACGTGATTGTTATTATTAAACAATAAAAAAAAAAAAAAAAACAAAAAAAAAGAAAAGAAAAGAAAAGAAAATAAATAGGGAAGGAAAAAAAAAATATCACTTACGATATTATACATACGCATATATATACAACAAGTAGCATTTGAATTAAATAAAAAGTCGTTATTTAAAAAAAAAATCTCGATTATACATATATATATTGCAAGTAGGTTGTTGATTAAAAGTTGTTATTGAAAAAAAAAAGAAGAAGAAAAAGAAAGAAAAACAAATATTAATATTTTTATAATACTTATAAAAAACAAACGATTAAATCTGTTTCAAATTAAAGAAAGATCAATTAACATTATTTTTCTTATTATAAGAATATTTATCTATTGATATACATACATACATACTATATTAATTTATATATATATATATATATATATATATATATATATATATATATATTAATAGAAATCAAATATAAATTTATTTTGTCTTTTGATTATTTCGAATAATCATCAATTCTAATTTAACGAACTAACGAAAATTAATTAAAATATTTATATTAAATCAAAGTATTGTAAGGATCATTAAATGCAAAATATAATTATACGATAGGCCATAAGGTCCCTTCATGTTACACTAAGTTTTTCCTTCCCTCGACAAAATAAAAGAAAAGAAAAGAAAAAAAAAAAAAAAAAGAAAAAGAAATACAACAAACAGATAATAAACTTTTAAAAACGTCGATTTCAAAAGAGACGAATAAATTGCGGTTTGTTCACTGACATAGACGGTTGACCTGAGATAAGAGGCTGTCACCGGGTGTGCACTTAAACGAGATTAGGACAAGGGCAAGCGGAGGGTTAAGTAGTTTCCATTGTAAGGATGCTTCGCGCGATGTGACGACGTTTTCTTTTCTCTCTCTCTCTCTCTCTCTCTTTCTTTCTTTTTGAGCTTACAAGACGAGAGAGAGAGAGAGAGAGAGAGAGATAGAGAATATACAGGTATGTAGATATGTATCTACAATATACTATAGTTAAATTTTAATACTAACATCGTCTTATATACCAACTCTTATATAAGAGCAAAGCCTTGTGGTTGTTCCTTAAGAGATGCAATCCTTTATTAAAGACTCGTTAGAGAGAAAAAGAGAAAGAGAGAGAGAGAGAGAAATAGAGAATTTCGTGATCTCTACCGTAATTAGTGAGATCCATAATATCAGATTAATCGAAAGAAACTCGACAAAGCGTTGGGGTAATGGAGAGTGGGGGAGGGAGAGGGGTTAAAGAGGCGATCTCGTTCAAGGTCAAAGGGATGAAAAGTTTACGAACAAATGTAGTAGAAGAGTCTTGACGATAATTAAAGTCAATTTAAAGTAACATTATATAACATAAAGATGCCGCTTTTAATTTCAACTAATTTAAAAGTCTTTTTAAGAATACTAAAAAAAAAAAAAAAAAAAAAAAAAAAAAAAAAAAAAAAATAACAAAAAAAAGTCTTTTCCTAAATTGAATACTTTTAAGATAGATTAATACTAATTGATAACATGTTTCTATATGTTTGTCTGTATGTGTATAAACGTGATAATGTCTTTGACGATTCACTCTCGAAAGATCATCATTTTGAGAAATAATTATCGTCGATAGTTAAACATGTTAGATAATCAAACGTGTTAGATAAGAATGATTGAAGTATACGTGAATAATGAATAAATTTTTTTTTCTCTCGATATCGTTTAATAGTAAATCGAAAGAAGAAAATTCAATGATCGATTAAAGAAAAAAAAATATACATATATATAATCAAACATGCAATAAAAAAAAAAAAGAAAAAAGAAAATTATAAATGACAACGTTATAATCGCAAAGATCAAAAATATCTTCGATATCGATTAAATTTTCGATTAAAAATTTATTTTAACGATTTGTTC
>NC_060962.1:5156731-5174231 GCF_910589235.1 Vespa crabro
ATTACATCAATAAAATTGAAATATTATTGAAATAATTATTTGAACGAATATATTTGAAATAATTATTAATATCACAAGTCGATAAATGCTAGATAAAGACCTCTAATTGATTATTAGTATTTAAAAGTAATTAAAAAGAAAGAAAGAAAAAAGAAAAAGAAAAAAAACCATGAAATAAAATTAATCGCAAATTATGTGCGACATGTGCTCGAGATTACACGACGAATGAATTAGTGAAAAGATTGTATATGAAATAATCGGAGATATATATATGTATATGTAAGAAAATATTTATCGTTTGGAACGCGCTTATTTTTCTACTGTTAATTGGTAGAGAATACATTTCGTCAGTTTTTTTTTTTTTTTTTTACTCGTCGAAAGTCTCCCTGAATTCGGCCTCGCTTCGTAGATATCTAATTATTCGCTTTGCTTTTTCTCCGATTTTAACGTGGCAGACAGAGAGAGAAAGAGAGAGAGAGAGAGAGAGAGAGAGAGAGAGAGAGAGAGAGAAAGAAAAAGACGATCGAGATGTCGATAAGATCGACGATTTCGACTTTTCTTTCGACAAAATAGCAAAGCTTTATTTATTTTTTTCTTTTTTTAAGAGAAAAAAAGAGAAAGATAGAGAGAGAGAGAGAGAGAGAGAGAGAGAAAATTTCCGAGTCTTTTTTTTTCTCCAATCTCCACGCCCACATCCAGTCCGCCCTTTTTTTTCTTTTTTTTTTTTTTTCTTTTTTTTTCTACGAGCAGCAGCAGCATCTGTCGCGTCGATAACTCTAAATCGGTTATCCGATAAAACTCGAGTTTTATAGTTTCTCTTCTTGAACAATACCACAAGTTTATTCCGATAAACGTGATAATCGATGGAGAAAGAGAGAGATAGATAGAGAGAGTGAGAGAGAGAGAAAGAGAGAGAGACTCATTCTTTTATATATGTATATATGTATGTACGTATTTAAATATACGTATAGGTATATTATGTAAATTATTTAAAAAAATTACTTGACAAAAAATTTTAGACGGAATAAACGTCTGAATTGTTTTTTTTTTTCTTTTATTCTTATTTTATCTTATTTCATTTTATTTCATTGCGTCGATGGGTACACTTTAGTTTCTTAATTTAAACGTTCTCCTCCTTTACATTACGTTTTTTTTTCTTTTTTTATTTTTCAAAGACAACACAGTTGAAAATTTCTTTTATTTTTCTTTTCTCTTATTTTCTCTTCTTTTTTCCTTTTTCTTTATTTTTTCTTTTTTCTTTTTTTTTTGTTTTTTTTTTGCTCGCACAAAAAGTATACGCATTATATTTTGATAACAAATGTTTATCGATAACTTTATCCAATAGAAAAGTAATTATTAACGATTAAAATATTCATTTTAACAATTTTGTAAAAGAAAACAAGAATCCTAAATTAATTATCACATTATATGTATATATATATATATATATATATATATATATATATATATATATATATATAAATTCTGAGCAGTTTGCCAAAAATTTTCGTGAAAGTAAATATCTAATCTCATTTATTTTCGATCGAACACTTCAGATTCTTAATTTAGAACGATTCTAAAAAATTACTTTTACTCGAAAAAAAAAACAGTTTTAATTTTCATTTTAATTTTTATCTCTTTTTATTTTTTTACTTTTATATATATATATACTCGCGCAACAAGAGTATATTATTCTCATCAGGTAATCATATTAATGTTCTTATCAATGGATAAATACTTAATAATACCGATATAGATATCGAACGATTAGAAAATTAATTTCAAAAGTTTATGCCAACCGATAAGGATTTTAACAATAGGTCATTCACGAATTATTTGATTTTTCATCTTAACTCTGTTCATTCTTTCCTTATCTTTTAAACCTGTCCCTTTCGTCCTCACCGTTCACGATTATTCTCGCACTCGTAAATTTCATCGTAACGAACAACATACTCGCAGGTACACACACACACACACACATACACACATATGTATAGTAATAGTATTAATAGTAGTAGCAGTAGTAGTAGAAGTGGTCAACGATAAGCTTACGAAATCCTTTAGAAGTATCTCGTTGAAATCGGTTGCCACGAAGCAGCGTGAGGAGATCATGGCCCATGGATAAGCTCGTCTAAAGAAATTAGAAAGACATGACACGCGAGAGTGGGATTAGAGATAAAGAAGAAAAGAATGGAGAAGAATAGCTTAAGCTATCGTGATTTTCACGTTCTCGTTAAGAATTCTCGACGACGAACGAATCCATTCTCGCCATTGCCATTTTTTTCTTTTCGTAACAAGAGCAAAAAAAAAAAAAAGAAAGTAAAAAAGAAAGAAAGAAAAAAAGGAACGCTAAAGAACGAGATGTATATATATATATATAATTAATTTTATGAATAATATAATAATCCATTAACTTTGCGATAATTTCATTTAATATATAATAATTATTTTTCAATTCAGTTAAAAAGAATATTTTTACGCGTATTATATTATCAACGCGGAATTGTATTAATTAAATTATCCATCCATAGGTATGTTAAAATAATATTTTTAAAAGTAATATCATTTATATAATATGATATATTCAATGTATTATATAAATATACTTAAAATATATCATTATGTTGAATGATATATAAAATAAAAATTTGTTTTGCTTTTTATTTTCTTTTTTTTTTTTTATTTTCATTTTTTTTTTTTTTTTTTTTTTAAGATTATAAATATTATCAAAAGTCTTATTTATAAAGATATTTATTCTGATCGAACGATCGTTCGTCATTGAAAATAATACGAGACACGTATTTACTTATTTACTTACTTATTTACTTACTTGCTTACTTATATAACACGAGACATGCTCACTCTTGTAAGATCGTCTTGTAGATTAGACCACTCTTGTTAGATAGCCTCATGGCCATTTCCAAAATAATACCATCCGTAAAAGTGGCTGACCTTATTTACGCCAAACGAGCAACGTTCGATCGGCAATGAAACGAACGTTGCAAAAATTAAAGTCAAGGCGAAGATTTTCACGAACGAAGCGAACATTCGGTTACAATGACGTCAATACCTGAAAGAAGGTACTCGATATGTCGTCTTAATGAGTTGGCTAGCCTCTCTATAAAAAAAAAAAATATATATATATATATATATACATATATATAATATATAATATATATATAATATTACTGAAACGAAGAATATGAAGCTTTGAAAGTTGTATATGTATATGTAAACAAACAAAAAATGAAACAGAAAATTACATTAATTCTTTAAATGTTAAAAAAAAACAAATATTCAATTAAAAGTTTTAATTATTATACGTATCGAATAACGAATGAAAGTAATATAATTTAATTGTTGACCCATAATAATTATTTCGTTTTAATCCTTTCGATATAAAATAATTATAATGGTTATTGTTGTTAATAAGAACAAATATATAATGAAAAGTTTAAATTATTATACATATAATATTATTAAATGAAAATAATAATTTATTTATCCGTTTTATATTTTCTATTTAATATTCGTATACGAATAAAATTATTCGAAATATATTTCACGTCAAAATTTTTAACGCTAAGAAAACTAAATATAATTGAATAAGTTACTATTATCATTATCATTATTATTATTATTATTGTTATTATTATTATTATTTAATATTAGATAATAAGAATATAATTTAACGTTTACTTTATATTTCTTAATTCTTATTAGAAATTTCTACATATACAAATTCCATATATATAAAATAATTAAAAATAAAATTTCTATAGATAAAATCTAATTAGTAGCGCTTGATTATCTAACTTCGAACTAATCTCGATTATCTAAGGCATATCTAACCGAATAAAAAGAACAAAAAAAAAAAAAAAGGAAATTAAAATTCGATAGAATAAAAAATGAAAAAAATAAAATAAAGAAAAGAATTTGTTTTCTAATAACAAAACTGTCTTTAAAAAAAAAAAAAAAAAAAAAAAAAAAAAAAAAAAATAATCATTTCAAGTTACGACAAAGTCTATGATATATATTCGATGGAAGACAATAAGCAAGGATATTTCTTCATTTTTTTTTTCTCTTTTTCTTTTTCTTTTTTTCATTAATAGTTATCGAGCTTCTACGATACTTTACAAGCTTAAACGCATTATTCCGTTAACGTGGTCGAACGTATCGAACTATCAAGAACCCTTTCGATGCATATACGTGTATTGATATAAGGACCCAGTTTATTAGGTGGTACATCGTGCATAAACGTTTCTTATTCTCTTCCCTTGATGTCATTATACGTAATGCAAGCTTTCAAAGTAACCAAACGAGGGTTAAGTGGTCTCTCGAGAGACCACCACACCAGCTACGTCCATCTTTTCTTCGTTCATTCTCCTTTGACTGATAATGATCGAAGAAGAACTTTATCGTTTCCGATAATCGTACGATTTACGAGTATAGTTAAATGGATATCTTGATATGAGAATAACATTTATCTTTAAATTTACTCATTATCACGATCGTAATCATTCAGAGAATTTGACATTAACGAAAATATGTTATCTATTAAAATATACTGATATACGAATAAATATGAATATCATCGTTCACGTTTTGAACTATCGTGAAGTTCTTTTTTTTTTTCTAATCTCTTTTAGTTTATCCTAATCGATTTTTCTTTTTTTTAATATTATATGTACGAATTAAAGACGAACTTTATATATATATATATTTTTTTTTTTTATAATATATACTTTGTTATTTCAATAGTATTAAAAAATTTATATTATATATTCAATAGTTAAAAAAAATTAATTTATTACAAAGATAGTACATATATAGATAGGCATATGATTCTCTCTCTCTATCTCTCTCTCTCTTACATTAATTTATAATATCATAATAAAATATATACATATATTATATGATATAGGTATAATTTAAGAAAAAAAAAAAAAAAAAAAAAAAAAAATAACAACAACATTTACGTATTCAATAAAAAAAATCACGTACTAAAAACAATTCAATTTCATTGAAAAAGTTTTTTTTTAATCTACGATAAAATCTTAACAACTTAGCTACGATAATCTTGAGTAACCTTTTTTTTTGTTTTTTTTATTTCTTTCTTTTTTTTTTTTTTTTCATTATTTTTTCTCTTGTATTTTTTACATATATCGTAGAATCTTCTGAAACATAAAATTTTTTTCCATCACAATTTCTTCCCCCTTTTCCTCGTAATATACATTATCTGCCTAAAAAAAAAATCCTAATCGAAAAATTTTTTGAAAAATTCCCCACGAGTGCTTCCTACTTCGTTTGATAGCAAGGACAATGAGTTTAACCGGCCAAATTTCTCTCGTCAATAAATTTCAACCACTTTACCGCTCAGCGTTCATCGCGTTCACTGAAAAGGGTTGCTGCTCGTCGCAGCGTGAACTCCCCTGTCGATCCGATTTACTTCACCGAGCATTTTCCGGCCGATGCACCGACGCGAAACCCGAGAGAATCTTAAGCGCGAGATGCTTATATATATATATATATTTTTTTCCTTTCTTTTTCTTTTTTTTTTTTTTTTTTTTTTTTTTTTGTTGCGGATAGAAAATAGTAAAAAAATTGGCAAAAACGCTTCAAAGTTGTCATCAACCTCTGATATACAATTCTCGTCTGTTGTACCCATAAAAGCTGTAAAAAGAAAAAAAAAAAAGAAGAAAATTATCTCCAAAAGAAACAAAAAGACTTACTTATCAACTATATCATTGTTTCATTATCAAGTAAAATTCGTACATTTAATTCGAAATCGAAATTGTATTATTTGTTATTGAAAAAAAAAAAATATATATATATATATTTTTCTTTTTTTTTTTTTTTTTTATTAACAAATCGAAAATAATTTTTTGCATAAATGAATATAATCCGTCTATAATTATATTCATAACTTTTCTTTTATAAGTATTGTATTGAAGATAAAAGAAAAAAAAAAAAAACTTATAAAAAAAGAAACTTTTAACTAGAAATTATGATTTTAATCATTTAAATGTTACAAAGGTAAATATCTCTATGGAATTTGATTTATTAATAAAATATATGATCATAGTATTTTGACGTTTATAATTATTTCATTTTTTATTATTTTTATTATTATTATTATTTTCTTTTCTTTTTTTTTCTTTTTTTCTTTTCTTTTTATCGTTAACCTATTCGTTGGCTCGACATATATAGTTTTAAGATAATGATTGTTAATGAAAGATAGAATTTTTATTTATAACATTTTACACGTTTATTCTGATCTTTAATAGGAGGAGATGGAAGATCGTCCTCGGATATCAACGTTGCTCAACAGTTTGGCAAATTACAGCAATACAATTCCAGCTGCAACCGATCTTGACAGCAAACCAGCACCAGCTGCAGGTGGTGGGGCTCGTATGGGCACCCTCATAGGCGTATTTCTTCCCTGTATACAAAATATATTCGGTGTTATTCTTTTTATTCGTTTAACGTGGGTCGTCGGTACAGCCGGTGCGATTCAATGCTTCTTCATCGTTTTATGCTGTTGTTGCGTCGTAAGTTAATTATTTCAATAATTATTGTTATTTAAAATAATTTTTTTTATTACATAAAAAAAAAAAGAAGAGAGAAAGGAAAAAATTATGAAGAAAAAATCATCTCATAAAAAAATCATCATAAGTTATTGAAAATGATTATGAATATGAACAAAACAAAGGGATAAGTTATCTCAATTGATAATAGTTATTGACTAATCCCTATATATCCATGTGTGTATAATTGATATATAATGTATTAAACGTCAATAATTATATTCGCATTAATAGAAATTATGTTTAAACTTAGACGATGCTAACGGCGATTAGTATGAGCGCAATTGCAACGAACGGTGTGGTACCAGCCGGTGGATCATACTTTATGATATCAAGAAGTTTAGGTCCAGAGTTTGGTGGTGCCGTTGGCATGTTGTTTTACACTGGTACCACATTAGCAGCAGCCATGTATATCATCGGAGCTGTCGAAATTGTTTTGGTAATAAATTCAATTTTTCTATTCTTTAATTTTGATAAAAACAATTTGTTTGAAACGTACTTACAGCGAATAACAAAAAAACATATATGTATATATATAATATATATATATATATATATATATATATATATATATATATTTTTCTTTTCTTTTTCCTATCCTCAGACATATATGGCTCCGAGTATGAGTATATTTGGTGACTTTACAAAGGATCCAAATATAATGTACAATAATTTTCGAGTTTATGGTACGGCCTTGCTCTTGGTAATGGGTACGATAGTGTTCGTCGGTGTTAAATTCGTGAACAAATTCGCCACGGTTGCCTTGGCTTGTGTTATCCTCTCTATCATTGCTGTCTACGTTGGATTGTTCGTGAATTTCAACGGAAATGATTCCTTAAAGTTCGTATTTACTTTTTTTTTATTTTTTATAATAAAATATATAATAATAATAATAATATATAATAAATAATATTTAATTAATAATATCATCGTTTATATTTATCCAATCAATTTAGAATGTGTATTCTTGGAAAGAGATTATTGAAAGATCTCGATGTATTGACCCAATGTAACAAGAATACAGGTGGATATCTTTACAACGTATATTGCCATAACGTTACCAATACTACTACAACCAAATGCGATCCATATTATTTGGAAAGTAATGTTACCATCATAAATGGTATTCGCGGATTGGCTAGTGGTGTATTCTTGGGTAAGTAAGATCAAATATTTGTTTATCTGGAGATAATTAATTTGTCTACGATAGAATACGTATGAAAAATTTTGAATCGTCATCATGTAGAAAACATATGGGACAGTTTCCAAGAGGATGGCCAATTGATAGCTTTTGGTAATAATCCTAAGGATATAGATAACTTGTCTGGCAAAAGTTACAATCAAATTACGGTTGATCTCACGACGTCATTCACCATTCTCATTGGTATATTCTTCCCATCGGTGACAGGTAAGTATATATGAAATAGTTTATGATCATAAAGATAATTGAAAAACATTGAATTGAATATTTAATCCCATTCAAAGGTATTATGGCTGGATCTAATAGATCTGGTGATCTCGCAGACGCACAAAAATCTATTCCAATTGGTACAATTTGTGCAATTTTGACAACTTCGACGGTCTACTTATCAAACGTTCTACTGTTCGCTGGTACTGTGGACAATCTATTGTTGAGGGATAAATTTGGTCAGAGTATAGGTGGCAAACTTGTAGTGGCTAATATCGCTTGGCCAAATCAGTGGGTTATACTGATCGGTTCATTCCTCTCGACTTTGGGTGCTGGTCTTCAATCATTGACAGGAGCACCAAGATTGTTACAAGCAATAGCCAAGGATAGTATTATACCATTCCTAACGCCATTTGCTGTTAGCTCGAGCCGTGGCGAGCCTACACGTGCTCTCGTATTAACCGTGATAATATGTCAATGTGGTATATTACTGGGTAACGTCGATTACCTGGCACCCCTGCTTTCAATGTTCTTCTTAATGTGTTACGGTTTTGTTAACTTGGCCTGTGCTTTGCAAACTCTCCTCAGGACACCAAATTGGCGACCACGTTTTAAGTATTATCATTGGAGTTTATCCTTCCTTGGATTGGCCCTCTGCATAGCTATTATGTTCATGACCAGTTGGTACTATGCCTTACTGGCAATGGGTATGGCAGGTTGTATCTACAAATACATCGAATATCGTGGCGCCGAAAAGGAATGGGGCGATGGTATACGTGGTCTAGCTTTATCAGCAGCAAGATACTCCCTTTTGAGACTTGAGGAAGGACCACCACATACAAAGAATTGGCGACCTCAGATCTTGATCTTGGCTAAGCTGACCGATGATCTTGTGCCAAAATATAGAAAACTATTTGCTTTTGCCAGTCAGTTAAAAGCTGGTAAAGGTTTAACAATCTGTGTCAGTTGCATAGCCGGTGATTATATTCAAAATTCTGGTGAGGCTTTGGCCGCCAAACAGAGCTTACGTAACACCGCAAACGAAGAAAAGGTCAAAGGTTTCGTTGACGTTCTTGTAGCAGGGAACATAGTTGATGGACTTAGTTCTCTTGTACAGACCACCGGATTGGGTGGGATGAAACCTAATACTGTTATTCTTGGTTGGCCATATGGTTGGAAGAAATCGGAGGATAAAAGAAGTTGGAGAGTATTTTTGCAAACTGTCAGAAGTGTTGCTGCAGCGCGAATGGCTTTGCTTGTACCAAAGGGTATTAACTTCTTCCCGGATTCAACGGAAAAGGTTGTCGGCAATATTGATGTTTGGTGGATCGTACATGACGGTGGTCTTTTAATGTTATTGCCCTTCCTCTTGAAACAACATCGTACCTGGAAAAATTGCAAAATGAGGATCTTCACTGTTGCACAAATGGAAGACAATTCTATACAAATGAAGAAAGATTTGAAAAAGTTCCTTTACGATCTCAGAATTGAAGCGGAAGTTGAAATCGTGGAAATGGTAATTTTCCCTTTTTAATCGATTATTCTATTGATGCATGTTGTATATGAGTTTTTTTTTTTTTTCTTTTTCTTTTTTTCCTTGTTTTTGTATTTCTCGATGGAAATTCGATCATAGTGCCCATCGTCCATAATATGCGCATAAATTTTTTTTACAGCATCGAAAAGAAAATCTATAAAAAATATCTTTTATTTTTTTATATATATACATATATATATATATATATATATATATATATATATATATATATACTATTGTGTACATGTGTGTGTGTCTAATTCATAATCTTACAGATGAACTCTGACATCTCTGAATATACTTACGAAAGAACTTTACTGATGGAACAAAGAAATCAAGTATGGCGAGAGTTGCAGTTAAATACGAAGGAATCTCGAGGAGTGGTGAGTTTCGTTGGCAAAATAAAAGATATCTCTTTTTCTCTCTCTCTCTCTCTCTCTCTCTCTCTCTCTCTCTCTCTCTCTTTCTCTCTTTTAACGTAGAAAAAATAAAAAGAAACTAGGTTTAAAAAAAAAAAAAATCTTAAGATAAAAAGAAAAAATCTACAATCGTGATACTGATCGGAATGTGTCTCTTTGTTGTGTGCTCGTCAAGGATAAGGTGCAGACGTTGGTGGACTTCAACGAGGTACCCGCCGAGGAAAAATTACCTCTGGTTTGTCAGATCATCCCCCGAAGTTCCGTGTCTGTCCATCTTCGACATCGAGAACTACGATGCCGATGTTGTCCACCCCCATCCCTTAAATTCCTAGATATCTTTATAACTGTCACAATTCCCCTTTTGTGTCCGAAGTTACAGAAAAAAAAAGAAAGAAAAAAGAAAAAAAAAAAGTAATTGACATCATCGAGTGGATGAAACTGATAGAGGGACCGATCGCATGAGTAATAATTCTTGAAAAAAAAAAAAAAAATGATTTATTTTATTATTCGCCTATATAAAATCTCTTTATGGGGATTATCATTAAATTAAATATTTAATTTTGTGAAAATAATTGACAAGGATAAAAAAAAAAAAAGATCAGTAATTTCCATCATATTAATCAATTAATCAATATTAAATAATTTCATTATTGACAATTATCAACGCAATACGATCTAATAAAAGTATATAATCGTAATATATTATTCCTTTACGATGTAAGATCCTCTAATAGAGAAAGAAGAAAAAAAAGAAACAAAATAATAATTTACAAATAGGAAATGCCTCTCTCTGTCAGGATACATCTCTAACGTCCTTGAGAAAAATCTGACCTTACCGTTTCAGCTTGATTGGCACGTTTCATTTCGAATGCTTAAATAGATATCATAATATGTTTGGCGAACCATATAGTGCTTTTAAGCTAGACACTTAGTTTAATTCCCATAATTGACTTTATCCGCTGTTCATGATTAAAAAAATTCGAATGTTATTCGCTTATATGTTTTAAAATGATACACAGGTTCAGGCAATTGTGGATCATCATCACAACGTTGACGTCAAGGTACCATCCAAAGTAAGATTTCAAGAACCCGGTAGTCAGAATACAAACGAAGGTGAGGAAGCACAAGAGAAACTTGTTCAGGATTCAGAACAAAAGGATTCAGAGGGAATTGGTAACAGTGAGAAATCCGAAGAGGAATCTAAAGATAATCCAGACGAGGAAACGAAATTGATCGGTGGCTCGCCGAAAACGGAAAATAAAGAGAATGCTCAGAAAGAAGCTAAGGAAAATGAACAAGAGAACAAATCTGATAGTCCAAGTTCTAAAAAACCACCTACGCTCAAGCCGTATGTCATTGAAACATTATTTATATTTACATTTTTATCTAATGACTCCTTTAAATAGCATTCGTACGTTCGTTCTAATTAAATCAATTTTAATATGATCTCTAACATGCTTATAACATGTTTATTTTTCTAATCGTCATTAATATCATTAAAAACGAAATTGTACAATTTGAACGATTGTAAAAAAAAAAAAAAAAAAAAAATCAGACCTTTTAGGCTTATACAAAACTTATTCTCAATTTTGCTGCAGCGATGAAAGTGACGTGAGACGTATGCATACATCTGTAAAATTGAACGAAGTAATCGTGAATAAGAGCCATGACGCTCAATTGGTCATCCTTAATCTACCTGGCCCACCGCGAGATACAAAAATGGAACGCGAATCAAGCTGTATCCTTTTAAATCGTTTAAATGTTTATAAAATATATCTTATTCTCAACGATTTATTTTATTTTATTCATTATGCATATGTTCGTTATATATAATAAACGTACTCATATATAAAATATTTAATAAATCTCATATATGAACAAGTATGAATTATAATTGGGATATTATAATGGATCAAAAAATATTATATAAATATATATTTATTCGTTCACTTACTTGTTCATAATTTTATCTTATTTATATGAGTATAAGTTAATATTATTATCTTTAATTTATTTATGTATATTAACGTATATTCATATACATAAATATAAATAAAATATAAATATAAAAAAAAAAAAAAATATATATATATATATATATATATATGAAAATGATATAATTTTTGAATAATTAGTAATATGTAAAATGTATGTGTATATATATAAATATTATTATTTCCTTAACAATCATTTTTTTAGATATGGAATTCCTAGAAGTCTTGACGGAACGATTGGAGAGGGTATTAATGGTGCGGGGTAGCGGACGAGAGGTCATCACAATCTACTCGTGAATCTATCGCGCAACCTTCATGACAAAAGAAACATCTAGTTTATTTCTTAAAGACCTAAAACGAGTTCACATTAAGGAACATATTATTCTTGTGCCATTATAAAAGCGCAGAGATATTTAATCTCCGTGCCTCCGTGCTGTGAATCGCAACGAGTGTGAAATCGCGACGACAGCTATCGAAAATCGATCTTTTTATGGAAACCTTAAATTAATTATAAATGGTTCCCCTTGAGTGATCGATATGCATTAATTTCGCCGATATTGGGCGTAGATTTAATCCAAAAAGAGATTATATCGTTTACGACGACGCGATCGTATTTGTACGATCGTCGAGATATAATATTTAATTGATACTAATTTTGATCGACAAAAAAAAATGATGAAAAAATTTTGGACTGGCCGCGGGGATGGGACGTGATCTGGGAATGGTGGTGGGGGGGGGTGTGGTGGTGGACTTTAGAGTCAGGGATGAAAAAAAAAAATTAAAAGCAACAAACACATATATACGTATACATATAACTTGAAAGATTGATTAAAATTGATCGGATACGGAAAGGTAAAACGAGATAGAAAAAGAAAAAAGAGAGAAATGAAATAAAAAAAAAAAAAAAGGAAGAAAAGAAAGATAATCCAAAATAAATATGAGAATAATAATAAATTATAAAAATAGTTTCCCGAGCTGAGAGAAAAAAAAATGGAAAAGAAAGAAAACGAAAAATATTTCTTTTACACTTATTAAATTCTTAAAAACACTTTCGATCTCTAATCGCGTACTTTCATTTGGAAAAGTGAACGAGGGAAATGAAAAGGATGGAGAAAAGAAAAATAGAAAAAGAATAATAATAATAATAAAAAAAATTTAATAATAAAAATACATACAAGTAGTAGAGTAACTTAATGACTTTTCGAGAGATTCCATATACGACATCACCACATTGTTTTTACTGTCCTTCGACATATTATAAGAGTTTTTGACATTCGATGATGGATACGCGCGAAGATCTCAAAAAAAAAAGAAAATAAATAAATAAATAAATAAATAAAAAACAATTGTTCGTAAATATAAATTTACTTACAAGAAGATCGACAAACAAAAAAATCAATAAATAAATAAAACAACAATACGTACGTTTTGAGGCAGTTTTCGTCTTTGAAAAGAAGAAGAAGAGAAAAAAAAGAAAAAGAAAAAGAAATAAATAAAAGAAAAGAAAATGAAGAATAATGGGGGAGGGGGAAAAAAGAAAAGAAAAACGTAAAAAAAAAACGAAAACAAGAAACGAAAGGAAAGGGAAGAAAAAAGTAATATTGACGAAGAAAAAGAGAGAGAGAGAGAGAGAGAGAGAGAGAGGGAGAGAATATAATACGATGAATTAATAAGAAAGATGAGAAATAAATAGCACATGTCCCGATTGAAATCATTCTAAAATAATTTTCATTATGAAACCGAAATCAAAATTTGGTCCGAGGCTAAGGTCGAAGCATCTACGAAACCACTGCCAGAATACTTTCTAAATGCTTCGCGTTTAACCAAAGACGCGAGAGGCTCATTTTTCTACATGCATTGTCGTTTTAGAGAAAAAAAAAAAAAAAAGATTAAATAAAAAATAAAACATATACATTATATAAATACAGTTACTTACTTACTCACTTACTTACTTACTTACACATACACATACACACACGCTCGCATGCATACACACATATACATGCATGCATGCGTACGTACATAAATATATAAATACATACATATATACATGCATACATACATACATACATGCATGCATACGAACATATATATATATATATATATATATATATATATATATATATATATATATATTTACATACATATAGACACACGTACACATATGTATGTATACACGAAAGAACTCTATTGCTTAATAGGAGAAATTTAGAGTAGCCTAGGGTAGCCAGCGCTAGAATATGCAAAACTTATAATTAGATATATCGTATTTGATAATAGAGATATGGAAAAGAAAAGAAAAGAAAAAAAAAAAGAAAAAAAAAAGAAAAAAAAAGAGAGAGATATTGAGCGTAATTAATGCAAATTTTCTTGTCGACTGAAGATCGTTCCGGATTACATACTCTCGATTTCTAATGTGTGCAAAAAGAAAATAAAATAAAATAAATAAACTTGTATCCTCTAATCGCGTTTATACTATCCATGGCCTATCGGTCGAAATTCGCACGAGTATTATACACCACACACATACACACACACACACACACACACACACACACAACATATAAATACATATACACATACATACACGTTTTATCTTCGCGAACGATTAACACCAAGTGTTAAAATGAAAGAAAGAAAACAAAAAAACAAAAAAAAAGCTGTATGTATAGCTACGATTCCAGAGATGTCGCATAAAATGATATTAGGATGTGAAAAACAGGAAAGAAAAAAGAAATTCGGAGGGGGGGGGGGGGAAGGAAGATAAGAAAATTCACGAAAAATAATTGAACGGAGAATAAATGAAGAGGATAAAAAAGAGATTAAAAAAAAAAAAGAAAGAAAGAAAGAATAAGACTCGATGCCAAAAAGAAGAAGAGAAGTAAAAAATGCGTCGTTTCGGGGATCGAAATCTTTATTAAAACTTTCATCTCGAAAGTTATTATAATAGCATTGTAATTAATCGCCATTATGTGTCGCAGTATGCATGTTACGTTTCATGGATGGCCTGAAAATGAGATATTGGGCCACAATATTCATCACCTTTTTTTAGATAGGCACTATCTAATAATAGAGTTTATCTATGAAACGGAGTAACACGAAAGAGGGGTTGATGGGGCTCGGGCGAAGAAAAAGAAAAGAAAAAAAAAGAAAAGAAAAAAGAAGAGAAAAGAAAAAAGAAGAGAAAAGGGAGAGAAAATCTTTTTAAAGGAAAATCTCGTAGAACCAAAGAGTTTGATGTAATATCCATCGATAATATTAATGTGTACCTAATCTGTGTCCATTAAAGAAGAAATATGTATCAGCATATTATATATATATATATATATATATATATATATATATATATATAATATACATAAAATATATATCGTATACACACACATATAAAACTCTTATACATATACATACGATTGTGAACGACTGCGTATTAAATAATGTAGAAAAATACGAAATTGTGAAAAAGTTATTTGCAGTCTACGTGGGGAAAAAAAAAAATATCTTCAAGATTGGAATATAGAGCGCGTTCTAATGCCAAGAATATAGAATATGTATGTCTTCTTGATAATAACGTATATGTTGATTCACAAAGTTCATCGTAAAGTGCACATATTGTCTTGTAGTGTATAGAGGATATTTAATGACGAGGAAAAAGAAAAAGAAAAAGAAAAAGAAAAAAAAAAAAGAAAAAAAACGAGGAAACGAGAAAAAAGAAAAAAGAACAAAAAAAAAAGAAAAACGAGAGAGAGAGAGAAAGAAAAAAGAAAAATACATTGCTCAAGACGCGCGCGTAAGTCTAAAGACTATAAAATATGGAGACGATGTGTTACAAGATGATTAACGATATTACGAAAAAAAAAAAAAAAAAAAAAAGAGGAAGCTCGTATTTTAATACATTTGTTTTTGTTTTTGTCCCTTTTCTTTTTGTTTTCTTCTTCTTCTTCTTCTTCTTCTTCCTTTCATTCACACTGCCCAAAATCCGATATACAGTTCGATTCAGGAACGCCATATTTCTATATTTTTTCATATCGTTCGTTCGTTCGTTCGTACGTTTTATTTGTGTACTTGTTTATTTTCTTCTTAGACACGCGTAACAGTTTGCGGTTACATAATCTTTGTTTGTATATTTCTTTCTGTTCTTTTCTTTTTTCTTTTTCTCTCTCTTTTTTTCTTCTTTTTTTTTTTTTTCTTTTTTTCTTTTATCGTGTCGTCGATCCTTAGAGTCTAATCGCTTAGTGATTATCAAATGAGGATAACACATGCGTTAAGACAGACAGATATATTTGACTCGCATCGATTTAATAATTAAAATTCTTATCGGTGCGTAATAAATGGAGATAAAGTCGATATAATAATAATAATATAAAATAAATACGTCGGATTGAAGTTAAATTTCATTTAATCGCTAAAAGTATACTTCGTGTATATTCTATCGTGTGTCACGGTTTTTTCGATAGGACGAAATTATACGAAATAAACAGTCAATAAGTCCTTATATTAAAAACATAATAATACTTAGCGGATTTAAGATAAATACATACGTAATGAGTCGCGGAGAAAGAAAATCTCTTTTAATTATGCTTCCTCCAACACACTATCTCTATTTCTCTATTTATCTATCTATCTATTTCTCTCTCTCTCTTTCCCTCTCTCTCTCTCTCTCTCTCTCTCTCTCTCTCTCTCTCTCTCTCTCTCTCTCTCTCTCTCTCTCTCTCTCTCTTTCTAACTATCTCTTTCTCTCTTTCTCTCGTATCACATATTCATTCACGTGCACAAAATTGTAAAAAAGGTGTGAGACATCGTATCTGTACAATAAAAAGAAAAGAAAGAAAGAAGCTATTATCGTTAAACGATTTGCGTATATTCGAAGATATAGAAAATTTTTTGAAAAGATCGAACGTACTTAAAAAAAAAAAAAAAAGAAAAAAAGAAAAAAAAAGAAGAGTAAAAAGAAACAAAAAATTACGAAGAAAAAGAAAGAAAGAAAAAGAAAAAAAAAACCGAGAAAGAGTTACGAATGGTCCGGTATAACGACGATGAAAATGGATGAATAATTTTGAAATGAAATTTGCAAGAAAAACAAGAACAAATAGAAACGTACGGGGAGAGAAGAGAAAAAGAGAAAAAAATACGAAAAAAATCTGCTCTCTGTCTCTCTTTCTCTCTTTCTCTCTCTCTCTTTCTCTCCCTCTCCCTCTCTCTCTCTCTTTCTCTTTCTCTCTCTTTCTCTCTCTTTCTCTCTTTCTCAAACGTTTGCCCATTTGTAATTTTTCTGATGTGAATACACATACATGTGTATGTAAATTCGATACAATGCATCGCAGAGAGAAACAGAGTTCAGAGTTCTATATATTATATTATTATGTCCGTATATTTCTAAGCTGACATTATCTTCTTATCGTTCGTAATCTACCTCCTGATAAACGTGTTTGGAAAAAATCGTATTTCAAGAAAAAGTAAAAAGAAAAAAATTAAAAAAAAAAAAAAAAAAAAAGAAAAAGAAAAAGAAAAAAAAAGAAATCGAATTATAGAAATAATTAACGGAAGATGGACGCTCC
>NC_060962.1:5179231-5251731 GCF_910589235.1 Vespa crabro
ATACAAATGAACTCTTCAATTTTAGAAAACATTAAATCAAACTATATAATCGTAACATTTAAAACATTTACGATGATTTTTGTCGTTTGGGAAAAGAAAAAAAAAAAAAAAGAAAAAAAAAGAAAAAGAAAGAAAAAAGAATTAGTAACTTTAATTGTAAAGGAAGAAGTGCGAAAGCATTGAAAGCGTGCAGATATTAAAGGACATACTAATTTACATGCAGACATGCTTCGCAACGACTACATATATACTTGACCTTTTCCATCCGTATCTCGCGTTAGCGAAAGCAGGATGGTTAAATGGCGCGAGACGAGGAGTAGTGGGTGCTGCGTGTGCGTGTTTGGTGTACGTGCTGAATGTACTGTTAGTAGTAGTTAACGCGCGACTATGCGAACATGGCAGGTCAGCCAGGAAGGATTAGCATGATTTATTTTTTTGGATGGGCCGAGCTAACCTGCATCGCGTCCTCGGCCTCACCCTCGAGTTCGAGCTTTCTTCGTTTTCCTCGCTCGAGCTCGTTCTCCTCGCCGTTTTCTCGTTGCCTTGACGAGGACATTGACAGACTGTAAAAAAAAAAAAAAAAAAAGAAAAATATATAGTGAAAGTCAAAATAAATGAAGACTTTCTAACAAGAGGAAGAATACATGAGAACTCAATTTTTCTCACAATAAATTTCTTTTTTAATTACATTTTCTATATTTATTCGAAATTTTATTTAATAATTATAACTTTGAATGAAAAAATCAAATTTGTCCAAATTCCTTAATTAAGGATCTTAAAACAATATTTCTTTGGATATTTATTTGGAATCTCGAATAAAGAAAAAGAAGAAGAAAAAAAAATACAAAAGAGAACTGAAGATTTTTAATGGATCTCTTAATTCTTAATTGAAACTCACTATTGACTTTTCACGTAATGATACCCAGAATCCCGAACAACTCGACGTGCTAATGGAAATAGTTCATCCCTCCTGGTCAGAAGAGCCGGGACAAACCTACATATCTGTGCAGCGGCCTCGTTTACGCAGATCTCGTGGAGCGTCAGCGGTTTCTCTGGTTTTCTTTTACAGTCGAACCTACCGTAAATTGCGGCATACTTTCTGATCTCTTCCATTCTTCGGGGATCACTATCGGGCATGGCCATGACCAGCTGGCAAGGTCGAATGTAATGTTATTATTAAATAAATAATTGATACATAAACTTGTTACTTGACATATAAATGGAAAAGAATAGGAGAAAAAAAGGTCCAAATAGATAAAAAAAAAAAAAAAAAAAAAAAAAAAAAAAAAAAAAAAAAAAAAAAAAAAAAAAGAGAAAAAAGAACCTGAAAATAAAAGGAAAATATTAATATCTCCACAAAATATACTCACTTCGAGATTTTTACAAAATTTCTTTTTAACATTATGAGGCTTAGGATCGACCGGTCTGATCGTAGTAGCAAGTCTTTCAGCAGCTTCGGCAAGCCGTTGTATTTGTGAATGGAGGAGCGTAGGGGTGAGTTGAGTGGGACTAGCAGGAGCACCGGTACCACTTGGACTGGGTGTAGTTCCACTACCACAAGAGGACTCGCAGGTGCCAACTTGAAGTACACCGGGACTGTGAGAAGTTGGTGGCACGTAGGACGCTGCAACTGGTACTACAGAGGAACCAGGACTTGGAGTTTGTCTATATGTCGTAGAACCAGCCGAGGCAGCTACGCTTGTCACCGAAACGATAGGACTAACGCTTCGACAAGGAAGCATCGTAGACGTAGTCGTAACCGTCGTCGATGCTGTCGTCGAGAAAACAGCGACTTGTGGTACTTGTGGCACTTGTGATACTTGCACTTGTGCTCGAGGACTGGCACAAGGAAAACCAACGACCGGTGGTGGATTTTTACATGTCCCACTTGTTGGTACGACTGGTGTTTGAAAGAGCGCTAAAAGATAAACGATTCTTATAGGAACAATTGCAATTTGTTTTGCAATTGCAAATAAGAAATAAATAAATTTATTTCAATCGTCTAGAGAAATGAAAGAAAAAGGAACATGACAGAAAAAGAAAAGAGGAAAAAAAAAAGAAAAAGAGAAGAGACAGATAAAGAAAGAGACGATACTTTACAGGGATTGGTGAGCCACTCCTGAAGGGCCTTCTGAAGTCTTCGTACATGAAGAGGTTTGCTGGCCATGCCGACCAATGCCATAATTTCAAGAAACTCTTCCTCACCGGCATCGCACAATTGTTGCACGTCGTCCCCTCCTATTACATTACGACAATAGAAAACTTTATCGATGGAACAAAAAAAAAAAGAAAGAAAACAAAAAAGAATGTATATCACCTCCTACGATATATAAACTCTCCTACCTACCCATTTCCAATAGAGTATCATAATAGCCGAGTAACGAGGCCCGTTGCATCACTCGGTACAACTGCAATTCTGCTTCGTTTTGCGGCACTGACGTTTGTACGACTGAAAATACGAGATGATCGATAAGGAAGAATAGAAAGAAAAAGAAAAAGAAAAAGAAAAAGGAAAAGAATCCTTGCAATAAGGAGTCCCTGGGGTATAATGGTCAATGTCAAGTTCTTCTAATTAACCTGTGATCACGTGATTAATCAAAACAATTAATATTCCACGAAGGAATTGTAAAGATGAAGAAGAAGAAGAAGAAGAAGAAAAAAAAGAAGAAGAAAAAGAAGAAGAAAAAGAAGAAGAAGAAAAAGAAGAAGAAGAAGAAGAAGAAGAGGAAGAGGAGGAAGAACAAGAAGAAGAATAAAAGGAAGAAGAAGTAGAAGAAAAAATAGAAAAAAAAGATGATATTAAATCAGTACAGAAGATCGTACGATCTTGAGCCGAAAGAAGATCGAAGATTCCCCCGATCTCGTTGGGTTCTTCGGGACTCGGGACTAGTTTCTTGCAAATTTCGTGGAATCGCGAGAAAAAGCCGCGTGCACACACGTACGGCGTATAAATTAATACCGGGAGCAAACGTAGGGGCCCGAAGAGGGGCACGGGACGAAAGGGGAAGCAAAGGGGAGACCCGAAAAAACTGGCCGACGGTCTTATTACGAGAGGCCGGGCCCGCCGGTCTCACGCTTATACGTCGTTGGGACCTAGGCAAGCGAGTAAGGGAGAAAGAAAGAAAGAAAGAAGGAAGGAGAGAGAGAGAGAGACAGAGAGAGAGAGTGAGAGAGAGATAGAGAGAGAAAGGGAGAGAGAGAAAGAGCGAGTTCACAGGCATTGGTGCGCGCGGGGTGGTGACTCGTTCCGCGAGATTTTTCTGACGCGCGGACGCACCGCACCACATTGCACCGCACCGCACTGCACCGCATTGCTTCGACCAAATTAATAAGAGAGAGAAAGAAAAAGAAATACTGAGCGAGGGTGCAATTCTCGTTAACCCTCTAAGATTAATCATCTTTGATATTTACTATTTTTTTGTTTTTCTTACTAATTACATTTAATCATTTCTAATTATTTTTATTGGTCAGGCTTTTTTTCGAAATTAGTTGGAAATTATTATTATTATTATTTTTTTTCTTTTTTTTATACGCGACATTAAGATGCATCTAAATATTTCGGAATAAAAGATATATGATTATAAAATATCGCATATTGTATTTATTGGATATTGAATTATAAATAAAAATGTAATTTTATTTATAATAAAATTCATA
The DNA here is from genome assembly GCF_910589235.1 of Vespa crabro. Taxonomy (NCBI): domain Eukaryota; kingdom Metazoa; phylum Arthropoda; class Insecta; order Hymenoptera; family Vespidae; genus Vespa; species Vespa crabro. The sequence continues at coordinate 5,182,889 of NC_060962.1, forward strand.
ATTATAAGCAAAGTTATTTAACTTCTTAATTAATTCCAGTAGTTACGGGTTAATGATAAAATTTAACATTTTTTATTATAATATGTCATATTTATTATGAATTAAATTATATCAATTGGATTTATTGTAATAAATTTCGTAATATTTGTAATAATATAGGAAATAATTATCAATTCTATTAAACGATAAAGATTTCCATCGGTTTCATAATATAATAGTATTAATATTAAATTTGAATAAATATTTTAAAAAGTACTTAACGATTGACGGAGAAAATTAATTTAATAAATTAGTTTAATATTAATATTTTTTTAACAATGAAATTTTTAATGAAAACATATATTAATCAATTAAGTTGAGCTAAGATATTGTAAATAAGAACCTGGATATACGATTTAAAGATTGAACTGACATAGGTATTGGAAATGGTTAACCCTTTCCTTTTTCTTCTCCTTACTCTTCGTAAAGGAAGGTCTCCTCTACGAGATTATGTAATGCTACTCGTAGAGGACCGTCTTATGTATTATTTATTATCCGATAAAAGTGTGTTCATCGTTCGGTCGACCACAAATTGGACAAATCGTCGATACATTTTAAACGAGTCACCCACTTGACTTCATCCTTTCAAATATCTTTACTTTATTTCTTTTCCTTTCTTTCTTTTTCTCTTTGATTCTTTTTTTTTCTTTTTTCTTTGTTTTTTTTTCTTTTACCATTGCACGATAAATTCCGTATGACTATACTATATATATATATATATATATATGTGTTTCAAAATAATGATACATGTATAACTCTATGTTTCATTTTGCCTGTCATTTTTGCTTGTTATGCTGCGACTATGTATTAAAATTTCTATTTCTAAACTAACGAATAAGCATCATGTGTTTTTTTTGTTTTTCTATTCCGTGCAGATCACTAAAATTATAAAGCAACGATAATAAATATGACAACGTAATTAATTTGATCTTTTTAAAGCCTCCCTCAGAAAAACATAGACATGTACCGTACACGTATGAATTGATAAGTATACATATGTACCAGATAATTATGAAAGTAATCTAATCGTGAATTATTTTTAATGTATTTTTCATTTTGAGATATTTCGATACTTAGATTTGAGTTATTTAAAATTTATTTATTTTTTTTTTTTCGACGACAAACAGAAGAAATAGTAAGTATAATATATTTATTCTTGAAAAATAAAAAATTATTTCGTGTAATTAAAAAAAATAGCCTAGTGTACAAAATACATACGTCTTTTAATATCTCAAACAACATATCTCCTTATTTCATGTGTGTACAAAATCAATCACATGTACAATTGATTACAGTTCGATATTCGAAATAGAAAAAAAAGCGAGAGAAAGCAATAAGAATATTGCTAAAAATTATAAAGGAAAAACATCCTTCAAGCGCATTCGACGGCGCGGACACACGCACGCATAATTGCCAAAGAAAAGAAAAAAAGAAAGAAAGAAAGAAAGAAAAAATACTGGTTAATTACCAAGAACATTGAATAATAACGAGTAATATGGTACACGTGGTAATAACATATAAATATAGACATACCTATCCAAAAAATGTTTTTTCATTCTCATATTCGTTAATTATTAAGAACACTATATAGTAATAAATCTCATGTATTGCATGGATAGTTATTACACATATACACACACACACATACATACATACATACATACATACATACATACATATCCTAAAAAATTATTTTCTATCCATATTATTTTATATTCGCTAATTATGAGAAGAAAAAAACATTGAATAGTAACGAATCACATGGTTCACATACCTAACTACTACGTATATACATGTATATATGTGTGTATATATATATACGTATATTATATATACCGTGAAAGACTTGGTAGTTAGGTAGCTAGATAATCGCGAGTATTTCAAAAAGGTTCTTTCTCGTAGGGTACTCCTCTCTGAGGGCGCAGAGAGGGCGCCGAGAGGAAGAGAGTCTCGCTGGCTAGGCCTGGGCATTGCATTTACATAACGACTTTTTTGGCACAGGGTGGCCGCGTTTTTGTCGTTTGAGAAGGCGCGCGCGATATTCCCCTCTTCCCATCTCTTCTTCTTCTTCTTATAGGTAGAAAGAGACAGAGACAGAGAGAGAGAGAGAGAGAGAGAGAGAGAGAGAGACAGGTATAAAGGAGCGTCGTCGGTAACGCTCGCGAGAGGCACGCACTGCCTCCGACGAGGCTTCGAGAAAAAGCCGATCCCTCCGTTGGCCTCCCTGGGAACGATACGCGCTCGCGAGACCGCTTTTCGAGAAGAAGAAGAAGAGGATCGTTTCTTTCGAAAGCGAACGCTCGGATCTCCTGGCGTGCGGCTTTGGAATTTCGAATGCGACGCCGATCTTTTCTCTCTCTTTCTCTCTATTTCTTATACGTATATATACATATCTATCTTTTTCTCATATATATATATATATATATATATATATATATATATATATATGCACGTTTCAATTCTCTCTCTCTCTCTCTCTCTCTCTCTCTCTCTCTCTTTCTCTCTCTCTCTTTTGTCTCTCATTACCTATCTAAATATATGTACAACCGATAAAAATCGAACGAACCATCGTCGTCATCAGGGATGGCTTTGAAGTTAGATAAGATTATCATTGGTGGTGGTGTCTGGTATTACGTAGAAATATCCCTTTGGTTAAGCTATTTTAAGAGAAAGAGAAAGACGGATAGAGAAATGCGAAGGGTGGCATATAGGAGTTCTTTGTCCGAGAGTACCCGTTCGCTCTGGCTCGCGCTCTCCTTCGGCTACAAGACAAAAACGGGTCTAGTTTCTTAGGAGCTGCCGTTCTCTCGCATTCGCACAGTGCAGTGCCGACGACGTTGACGATGATGACGATGACGACGATGACGACCACGACCACGACCACGACCACGAGCATGACCATGACGATGACGACGACGACGGCGCCGACGATGATGCCGACGACGACGACGACGACGACGACGACGACGACGACGACGACGACGACGTCGTCGGCAACGGCAACGGCAAGCGACGGCGGTTAGTATTTCGCTTTTTGCCGGCATTGTAATCAAGGAAGGGTTAGGTGAGTTTTTGCCACCCTACCTCTCCCACCGTCCGGACAAAACACCGGGCAGATGGACTGAGTCGCCGCTCCCACCGCGGCCCTCCTTTTCCTCCCTCTTTCTCCTCATCCTCATCCTCCTACTCTTTCTATCCTCTTTCTCCTCCCTCTTCTTCTTCTCGTCCATCCCTCTCTCCCTCTCTCTCTCTCTCTCGCTCTTTCTCTCTCTCTCTCTTCACCACCACGGTCAGCGCTCTTTTTTATCTCGCTTCCTTCTCTCCACCACCACCACCACCACCACCAACACCAACACCAACACCAACACCAACACCAACACCAACACCACCACCACCACTACCACCACATCTCTACTACTACCACCACCACCACCACCACCACCACCACCACCACCACCACTACCATCACCACCACCACTAGAACTCCACCACTACCACCCATATTCTGCAGCCCTCCGATCGAGCGCCCATCGTTCTCGGTACTCTCTTCTTCACCCTCCGTTCCGAAAAAAGAAGAAAGAAAAAGAGAAAGAGAAAAAAGAAAGGGAAAAAAACACCTCTTCTAGCGGAGAACGAGTTTACCGAATTGTAGGAGAAATTTTTCTCTGGCACTCCGTTAATACGGTTTAGTAGATAGGCAATAGTATTATCCATTCGATATTAATTTTCAATTTCATATATCGCTTTAATAAACGCTATACGTAATCAATAAATTTTCTCGTAAAAGACGTGTGAGAATTAAGTCTCAAAGTTCATTTAAAGTACATATACTTGTTTAGAAATTAATTGCTCGAAATTGTCACCTTCGTTAATGGATCTTTGTTAAATGTTGTTTTCTCAGAGAATCTAAAATCTACTTAATCCAGACTTTAATTTTCTTTTTCTTTTCTTTTTTCATTTTATTTATTTTTTTTTTTTTTTATTCTTTTTTTTATTTTTTTCTTTTCTTTATAAGTTAGTACCCTTAATCATTAATAGTTAAAATTAAATTGTGATCTGAATTTCTAGAAATTTTATAACCGTTAAAACTTTCAGACCCCTTGAAAAATAACGAAAAATGTCGCCTTCCATTGGAAATTGCTCGTACACCGAGATTGGTCCTTACCCTGTGCCACAATTCTCAGGGGTACGGCCCATCCGTTTACCCCTCCACCAAAATCCTACCCCTACCTTTACTGTACCCCCTCAAATCACCCCGCTCTACCTTTTTTTTTTTGGATACCTGTCCCCTCCTCATTTCGTACTAACGATAGAAAATGGTCGGAACATCTCTATGGGAAAACGTGTTCCGCCATCCTAAGAAAAAAATGTCGATCCGTTGGAATCGCAAATCGACGAGTCGGATAAATGGTACACACACACACACACACACACACACACACACACACACATATATATATATATATGTAGATATGTAATAGAATAATATGTCCTACTTTGAACGAGACAGTTAAGAATGTTTTTTATTTCCTACGTTAAATATAAAATTATCGTATTAAGACGTTTCGCAATCGTACGATTTAAATATTGGAGTGTAATTTTTTTGAAAAATTTTTTTCTCCTTTGAAAGTTTGGAAATTCCAAGTTAAATAATAAAGATTGTATTGTGTAACATTTTTTCAATCACAAAATTTTTTCGATTATAATATTTCTCATATTGATTACTACTATTCTAATTGTATAAAAATATATATATATATATATATATATATATATATATATATATGTATATAATTGATTCATTTGCATCATTAATAGATATTTGAAAAATATATTCATATCAATTCAATCTTAAACCAGATATTAATATAAATGTATAGATATGTTAATTGCGATAAAGTAAAACGTAGTATATCTAACATTATTACTTTATATTTCGTAAAATATAGCAGACACAGTGAGAAGCAACATTAACATAAATATATATGCAATAGATAGCTCATATTTTTTTCTACTCCGAAAATATTTATAATAAATTCATTAAAACAATCATGAAAGAATGTCGATCATACCAATACATAAAAAAAAAAAAAGAAAAGAAAAAAAAGAAAAAGAAAGAAAGAAAAGAAAGAGACGGCAAAAAAATTGCATCCCTAAAAATAATAATAACATATTGAAAGATCTATGACAAAAAGTCTTCAGTAAATAATTAACCTATCTTTGTAACAAAAAATATAAAGGTAAAGGTTAGTACCTCACTTGCGTACCTATATGCACGTTTACTATCCTATATTAAAAAAAAAAAAAAAAAAAGAAAAAACTTTAGAAAAATAATAAGACCAAAAGAAAAGTAATAATGAAAGAAAAATGAGCAAATGAGTGCTTGTTAATTGAACGCGAAGTTCGATCGTATCCTGCGTACGTCACGCAGGATAACGAGGCGGCTCGTTCCTCGTCCTTCTCATCCTTGTTCTTCTCGTCCTTCTCATCCTTCTCGTCCTCGTCGTCCTCGTCCTCGTCCTCGTCCTCGTCCTCGTCCTCGTCCTCGTCCTCGTCCTCGTCTTCGTCCTCGTCGTCGTATCAAAGGCGAATTCGTCGAAAGGAGAAGCAAGAACGCGGACCGAAAACGAGACGAAAAGGAGAGAAGAGAAAGAGAAGGGGGTGGAGGGAAGAGTAGGGAAGAGGAGAGTAAGAAGAGAAGAGGAAGAGAGGAATAGCGAGGAGGTGACTCGTAAGAAAAACGAGTTATCCGAGTCGCCTTTCGGTCTTTCCTCGTGCAAATAGCACGAGCTTGCTTGGATCGTAATAAGCGAGAGAGAGAGTAGTAGTTGAAGAAATGAAGTCTGCCTCTGTCCGGGGAACGGAAAATAAAGGAGTTCGGAGGTCGATTTAAGGATAGCCGCCGACTGGCGAAAACATATTTGAAGAAAAAGTCGTGCGACTGCCTGACGAGATCGAATAAACAAATACAAGTTGGAATCTCTCTCTCTCTCTCTCTCTCTCTCTCTCTCTCTCTCTCTCTCTCTCTCTCTCTCTCTCTCTATCTCTCTTTCTCATTCTCTTTCTCATCAGCAAATCGTTCGTACGCGACGCATACCGATGATCTTCGGCTCCTTGTAGATTTTCTTTTCTTCTCTCTATCTCTATCTCTCCCTTTTCTCTTTTCTTTCTTTCTGATCACGTTGAATTTTTATCGGCGCGAGACCGAGACTAAGATAAGCCTAACGAGGCTTCATTGAGAGTCTCGAAAAAAGTCCTTTCCCACAAGTGTCTCGAGGAATAAATCAATTTTTTTTACTCCTACCCTAAAGAAAGAAAGAAAGAGAGAGAGAGAGAAAGAGGGAGAGAGAGGTTTCAACTTTTTTCCTCCATCAGTAGCATACGTAAGGGTTAAGGTCCCGCGAACGCGAGGGTCATTTTTTTAACGAAAGGATCCACCGTCCCTCCTTGGGTCGCATCTCTCTCTCTCTCTCTCTCTCTCTCTCTCTCTCTCTCTCTCTCTCTCTCTCTCTCTCTCTCTCTTTTCATGTGAGTATTACGCCCACCTGTCCTTTCCTACCCGACTTTTCTTTATCTATCTCATTTAGGTGAACGAACTCTCTTACATACGTGTATTAGAATCTCCCATTAATAAAAAAAAAAAAAAAAAAAAAAAAAAAAGTGGAAAAAAAAAGAAATAAAAAAACGGAATTAGTATGTGAGAGAAAAAGAGTATACCGCATGCATCTATATGTATATGTGTGTATGCATATGTGTATACATGTGTGCACCAGCGAACCCTTTTGTTTTTTTCTTACGAAAGGGTTTCCTTCCGACTTTTTTTTTCCTCTCGAACGTGACGTTAACGATATGCGTGCACGTAGATATAGGACACATGTAAGAGTGAACGAGAGAAAGAGAAAGAGGGAGAGAAGGAAAAAAAAGAGAGAGGCTTGTCGATCTATCCGATGGACCCTTTCGAAAAAGTCCAGCGCAGGTAACCGTGAAGTACCACGCACGGCAAAATTCGAAGACTAGGGCCATTCGCGTTTGCATCGCGCCAAGGGATTATCGCTTACATTATAACAAAAAAAAAAAAAAAGAAGACTATACTAGAGAGAAGGGTGGGAAACTAAAGAGGAGGGGGAAAGAAGAAGAAGAAGAAGAAAAAAAAAAGGAAAAAAAAAAGGTGAGAAAATAGGACGAGCATTTCGCCCCCCCTCCCCCACGCTCCCCTCTTACTTCCTTCGTTTTCTTCCACGTCTTCTAGTTTTTCTCTTCCTTTCTTTTTTTTTCCTTTTCTTTTTCTTTTTCTTTTTCTCCTTTTTTTTTCTTTTCGACAAGAACGGAAGTAAAAGCACGAGAGGGAAAATGTAAAGGTAGTGTTGGTACCTCGACGAGCTTTTAATTTATTCGTGTATGGCTCTCCGTTGTCTATCTCATTCTTTTCTCTCTGTTCCTTTTCTTTTTTGTTCTGTGAGAACGTCGCACACCTATTCGCATTCTCGTGCGAACGAAATTATCTAATTTAAGTTATATTTATATATAGTTCAGTATTCCAATAATATATTTTATAATAATAATAATAATAATAATAATAATAATAATAATAATAATAATAATAATATCAGAATCTTTTTCTCTCTCTATTTCTCTTTCTCTCTTTCTTTTTTCCATTTATAAATATAATATATTTTATATAAATGATATTTAAATAATAATATTTAATTGCATATAAGTATAAATAACGATATAAAATGTGTAATTATAAATACACGTATATTATATCAATAGATAATTAGCGTATTAATAATTTAATAATATAAATATGTATTCAAAAAGTGAATATAAATGAACAATATAATTAAATGCTATATAAGTAATAATATAAATTGTATTTACAATTGCATTTAAAATAGAAACAATAACAATAAATACTCAAGTTAGTATTCAAAGTAATAATTAAACAGAGTCTAGCAATTGAATATAGATAGTAAAATAACAAATATATATATATATATACATATATACATATATTAGCAAAATTAGAATAGAAAGAAATGAAACGATATAGATAAATAATCAATAAAAAAATATTACTAAGCTATATAAAAATAATAATTCAATAACAACGTAATGATATATAATTATAAAATGGATATTTCGTAATACGTAGCTAGATATGCATTAGAAAAAAAGAGAGAGAGAGAGAGAGAGAGAACAGTTAGAAAGTAAATAAAAAAAAAAAAATGAAAAATAAAATGAAAGTAACGTAAGAGAAAATACGTTTATTTGTAAATCTATATATGAGAATAGAAATCGTGAAAAGGGTCTTCGTAAGGGGGATCATCTTCCAAGATATGTGAACTATACGAATTAGTGAGCTATTCGAAAGCAACCACCCACGGGACGATTTTTCAATTGTATTCAGATTACGTTGAAAAAGAAGAAAAGAGAAAGAAAGAGAGAAAAGGAGAGAAATAGATAGATGAAAAGAAGAGCCCTTTGATTCGACCAAACGCAAACGTCCAGAGCAAGAGCGAGCAATGTACATAGAAACGTCCTAGATGAAAGAGCTCGTCGTGATAATACTACAAAGCAGCTGCGCACCTTTACCGACGAATAATTTTTCTTTCTCTCTCGTCTCGACGATCAAAGATCACCTAGCGTTTTTCTTCTTTCCTCTTTTTCCACCCTTTTTTCTTCTCTTTCTCTCTCTTTTTTTAATAATTACGAAGAACATAAGAATATTATTTCTATCGTAAACGCACGTGTCGAAACGAACGTCAAGGAGTTTTTTTCTTTCGATCTTTCGTAACAAAAAAAAAAAAAAAAGAAAAATACAAAGAGAGAGAGAGAGAGAGAGAGAGAAAGAGAGAGAGAGAGAGAGAGAAAGAGAGAGAAACGAATTCTAGTTCTAAGTCCTATCCTATGTCGTATAGTTATAATCGATATTTCCACGCGTTAACGTGTTCCTCGAGACTGGTCCAGAAGGAGGAAAAGAATAAGAGAAAAAAAGGAAGAAAAAAGAGAGAGAGAGAGAGAGAGAGAGAGAGAGGCAGGAAAAAGAACCAATGAACGAGCCAAAAGATAAAAAAGAAAGAGAAAGAAAGAGATAGATAGATAGATAGATAGAGAGAAAGAGAGAGAGGAGAGAGAGGGAGAGAGATAGGAGAAAAAAAGGAGAAAAGAAAAAAGAAAAAAGAAAAGTAAAGGAAAGAAAGGAGATACACCGTCCAGGCCAAGGAGGGGGGGGGCGGTGGATGAGGAGGAGAAGGAGGAGGGCAGACTCTCCAGCACGTTATCCTCTCTCGTAATTTCGACTTTCGGAGAAACCATCGTAGAAAACCGCGAGATAGCTTGTTTTTTGCGACGACGACGCGGTGCTTCGCCACGGTGGAAGGCTCCGCTCCGGTCCTCTAGCCGCTTCTTATACGGCCACGTCGCCGTTCCTTCCCTCCCTCCTACCCTCCATCACTACCTCCCTCCCTCCCATCCTCTCTCTCTTGCTCCATCCTTCTCTCCATGCCTCCCTCCGTAACCCACTACCTCTCTCCGTCCCTCTCGCCCTCTCTCCTGTCTCTCTCTCTCTCTCTCTCTCTCTCTGTCTCTCTCTCTCTCCTCTTCTTCCTAAGAAGAAATCTACAAAAACCTCTCTCGCAATAGTTGCGCGCTGACGGCGGAAGAAAAAGGAGGTTTTTGCTCGACTCCAAGTTTTTTGCCGTAGGGTGAGTCATTCCGCGTATATCACGCGGGGATATACGAAGCGTTGCCTCGATTCCTCCTACCTCCTTCCCCTTTCCACCCATCCCTCTTCGCTACCTCTTCCTCTTCTTCCTCATCCTTCTCTTGCGAATCTCTCTTTCTTTCTCTTTCTCTCTTATTCTCTCTCTCTCTCTCTCTCTCTCTCTCTCTCTCTCTGCTGTCTATCTGTCTATCTATCTATCTCTTTCTATTCGTCGATTCTTTCTCTGTTTCTCTATTTCTCTCTCTCTTTCTCTCTTTCTCTTTCTCTCTCTATCTCTTTCCCTCTCTCTCTTTCTTTTTCTTTTTACGAACGATATTATTGTCCCGATTGTTCCATAATTCTATCTTTTCTTCTTCCTTTAAACTCGATTTTTGTAAAGAAAATCATTTTCTACTATATATATACGTTATTATCTCGAATATATATATTTATTATTATCTCGACATGTACAGGGTAAATGTAAGTGTGTCAGAAGAGAAGAAAGTAATTCAAATTTTTAGATTGTTTTAGGAATTTTTAGTTTCTAGTAGTAGGGGACATTTCCCCTTTTTCTTCTTTTTTCTTTTTCTTTTCCTTTTTTTTTTTTGTTTTTTTTTGTTTTTTTTTTTTAACGAGAGCTAATATTGGATGTTGCAGCTTGATTCGTTTGGGATACTTATCATTAGACGATCGAGGACGAATGAATTCATTATTGATAATATATAAAAAGTGGAAGATCTAACCTATAAACTTTTATAACTATATATGTATATATATATATATATCTACATATATTTACATAATATATATATATATATATATATTTATTTATTTATTTATTATTAGATATCGTTTATATTTAGATATCGGAATAAAATCGATTAGGAACAATTTAGGTGACCGATCAAACGCATTTGATAATTCTTCCTTATGTGTGTATGTATATAAGTAGGTAGATAGAAATAGTAGGATACCTATAGAGATATATATCTCCTGAACATACACAAACACACGAACATATATATATACACACACATACATACACACATCATACATACATACATACATACACACGCATGTATTTGAAATAAAAAGAGAGGATCGCACGGTCCTGGTACTAGCTGAAAATTCTTCCCCCAATGAAGAAACGCTCTTGCTAAGATCGCTTCTCGTCGTTCGCATTGTAAAAAGTCCGAGACGGCGGAGGCGAGCTTCCTCCGCGATAGTTTCGTCGAAGGAGGAAGAAAAATCGTCTTTTTCTTATACGAGCACCGACTTTTTTTATCTCCCCGTGAGTCATCTACTTCCACTAGAAAGAAAGAGAGAAAAAGAGAGAGAGAGAGAGAGAGAGAGAGAGACGAAGAGACCGGATGGTCGCCGATGTTTTTTCTCGAGTTCGAATTTTTTTCATATCAACGTACACCGTCGAGAAAAACAATGTTAACCGATATAATCGTGGAACGTTTGTCAATAACTTGCACGCGTTTATATAAATTCTTTCTATGGTACGTGCATTTATCGGTGAGAAAGAAACGCATAATGTTTATCAAATTTAGTTAAGATTCGGAAATTGATATGCTTTTTTCTTTCTTTCTTTCTTTCTTTTTTTTCTTTTCTTCCTTTTTTTTCTTTTCTTTTTTTTTTTTTTTTGATGTGCCGCTTATATAAAAATATTAGCCTCCCTCCCATTTTCAATTAAGATTGTCGAACGTTCGTGCAATCTTCAGGTTAATACTTCTTGGGTTAAGGACATTTCCTACCTAACCAATATAATAATCAAGTTTCTTTCTTAGATAACGTCGTTGTATACACAAATATAATTTCATTGGTATCTCTGTCAAATGAAATTAATCAAAAGGGGCATATTTTCATTTGTTCAAATTTTTTCACTTTCCATTCTTACATTAATATGTGCCATGAGTAAGATAATCAGTAAAGAAGAAAAAAGAAAAAGAAAAACTTTTAGGTTATCCTAAAGTTAAAGATGAAAAAAGAAAAAAAGAAAAAAGAAAAAAAAGAAAAGAAAAAAGGAAAAGACAAAAAGAAATGACAAAAAAGAGAGTAAATATTTCTAAGCATTAATATGTCAGAATGGAAGAGATGCTTTTGACACATGCGCGCGTGCGCGCGCGCGCGCGTTCGCCCGTTGGGGAGTAAAAAACGACGAGAAAAAAAAAAAAAGAAAAAAAAAACAAAGAAAATAGGAAAAAGAAGAAAAAGGAGAAAAGAAAAAAGAAACGATGTCTACTCACGAGTCCCGTTGACATTCCTGCTGAGGATCTTAGGAACCGCCGCGGCGGTGGCGATGGCCGCGGCGATGACGCCGGGCGGCGTCTGCTGCGGCGGACTCGCGACGCCGTGCGTCGCGGCGACGGGCATCGCCGCACAATTCGTTGGCGGCGTGGACGCGGCTATAACCGGTAAGGGCGCCACCGTCACGGAAACCGACGCTGAAGCTGCTGAAGTTGACGCTGAAGCTGACGCCGACGTTGACGCCGAGGCTGACGTCGACGACGATGACGATGACGGAGGTGGAACCGGTGAAGGCGTCCCGATGCCGCGCGACGCCGAGCCCGCTTCTTCCGCGGGTGCGCCGCGAACCTCCATCCTCCACTTCCTCCTCCTCCTCCTCCTCCACCACCTCCTTCTCCTCCTCCTCCTTTTACTCCTTTCTCTTCGTTTCTCTATTTGCCTGCTTACTACGTCACGACACCCCCACCTGCCAGCCAATCAGCCGACGAGAATGAGGACAATGACGATGACGACGATGACGACGAGGACGAGGACGAGGACGAGGACGTAGACAAAATTGTAAAAGGTCTTCGTCCACGCTTGTACAATTCTATAAGATCTATTCCAACACGTTTCTTTGATTATTTGTTTTGTTTTTTATATTCTTCCCTTTTCTTCTTTTTAACTTCTTAGTATTTACTCGGAGGAGGAGGAGGAAGAGGAGGAGGACTCAAACTTTTTGATTTTTAACACGCCTTAAATCACTGCTACTCGTTACTTATTCTATTTTACCAATGAAAATAGAAAGAAAAAGAATATAATAAAAAGAGAGAGTGAGAGAGAGAAAGAGAGAGAGTAACCGTTAGCGCAAATCGTGTGTACTCGCGAAAACGAAAGGTCGCGTGCATGCGCGCGCGCGAACCACGTGTTAGTACTGAATGCGCCTGCTTGCCGGCCAACCGGCCGGCTTCTAAGAGAGATGGATGGAATGAATGAGAATGAGACAAAAAGAGATAGAGAGAGAGAGAGAAAAAAAAGAAAAAAGGAGAAAAGGAGCAAAAAAAGAGTAAGAGAAATAGACAGAAAGAGAAAGAAAAAAAGAGAAAGAGAGATGAAAGAGAGAGGAATATAGATCGCTGAGATTTTCGTGCAGAAAAAAAAATAAAACTCGCGAGTATGTGTAGTCGTTCGTTGTTAACGGTTATGACAAAAGTGCTCAGTCGAGTTTTCTTAGTTCCGGCAAACTAAATGACGCGAAGGAGAAGACACACGCTCCGCTCGAGGCAAGTGCGATGCCGACTGCGCGAGGCGCGCGACTACGAGCGTTTCGAAGGATGGCGCGCGCGGAGGTTATTATTGCGCGCGTTCGTCGTACGGTGTCGTCCGTGTGCGTCCGCCGTTTCGTCGGGCGAATCCGTGCCTTCTTCCTTGCGCCGCCTCCCACCAACGACGCCCGACCTTTCCCCCACTACATACCTTTGTTACTCCCCACCACGCTACGTACGGTGAATTACCGAACTATGCCTTCCTCTCTCTCTCTCTCTCTCTCTTTCTTTTTTTCTTTCTTTCTTTCTCTCTTTCTTTCTCTCTTTCTTTCTTTCTTTCTTTCTTTCTTTCTTTCTTTCTTTCTTTCTTTCTATTTTTCTGTTTCCCTCTCAGTCGCACTGACATCGCTATTGCGACGACGCATCCCTCGTCTTTCCATTTTCAACGCCGCAGAAAAGTGCAGCCCCATCTGTATCCTCCACTACTCTATCCTATCTACGCTCCTCCCCGCACCTCAACTTGCTAACCGCAAAAAACCACCCCTACTGCTCGTCACCCCTCATCGAGAACAAGTGGTGGAAAGGCCGAGAGAGACCGCGTCTTTCTAAAAACTTCTTTCTCTCCTCTCTATCTCTCTTTCTCTCTCTTTCTTTCCCTTTTCCTATTTTTCTTTCCCGTTTCATGCAACCCTCGTGCGCAAAGGAACGTACAATCCTCCTCCTTCTCCTCCTCCTTACACCATCCTCCTCCCTCGCCACCCTTTCTCCGCCCTTCATTTTTATAGGTTATCGTACAAACTCTCTTTAGTTTCAAGAAAATTTTACGAAAGATTTTAAAACTATTTTCTTTGATATGGCCAAGGAACTGAGGAGGATGATAGGTTAAGTTAACTTTCGAATGAGATTTGAAATTTTCGCGGTATATACTTCGATTCTCTTGATTCTTTTTTTTTGCTTTTCTTTTTTTTTTGGTTTTATTACTTTCCTTACGTTTCACAAAGCGTATTTATTAAACGACTTGAGTTATTCGTGAAATATATATTCGGCGATGCTTCGCGAAAATCTCACGGATACTGCAAAAAACAAAAAAAAAAAAAACAAGAAAAAAAACAAAAGAAAAACAAAAAATATACTCGAGAAAAAATCAGAGGGGTTAAGAAATTTTCCTAAAATCGTTGAAAGAACTTTCAACGAAGGGTAGAAAATTTGTTTTCAAATTAGACCCTACGATCGAATTAAAAGAAAAATATTGGCGTTCTATAATCTACAGCATTCTCGATCACTGTCCATGCGTACGAAACTTCAAACGTTTTTTATTATTACTTTGTCGCACGCATTACGTCGGTCAATATAATGAATTCGTCAATTTTATTGTTCTTTTCTTTTTTATTTGATTTTCTATATAACACACGGTTACAAATTACATCGTATTATGCGCGCGTATATAAATTTAAGATATAAAAAACTTATAATTAAAGAGAACACATTAATGGCAAGTAAATGATGAGATAAGCTAATATTAAAAAAGAAACTTATCATATATAAGTACATAAATATATTCTTGTAAATGATAAAAATATTATAGTAAATGCGACAAAATGTGATATGAGTAAATGAATTAATTAAATAGATTTTTATTAAACTTTCGTTGATCTTAATGCATCGATTTAAAAATATTGTTTAACATGACGTTATATAAAATAAAAAAGAAAAAAGTTATAATAAGATAAAATCGGTTTCCTATTTAAGTTTCAGGAAGTTAACAAGTATAATAGTTGTTGCGATCGAATATACTTGTGTGTTCGTTTGCACCAAGTTTGTACAATGATTTTTACATTATATAGAAATGCGAAAGAATACAAATTTCTACCATATCTCTTCATTTTGATAGTAACAGTATTTTTTTTTCTTTTTTTTCTTTTTATCTATGAAGGCTTAAAGATTTTATATCAGCACCTATTATATCTAAATTTTAGATGATTTGTCCAAATTTATATGTATTCGCAATTCATCGAAATGATGAAAAAACGTGCACTCCATATCTAGTCTTAAATATTTCCAGTTCATTGTAGAATCTTATAATAAATACGATTCTTAATTGGTATAAAAAAAAAAAAAAAAAAAAAAATGCATTTTTTCTCAAAATACAAAAACAAGTATTTTGTATATGGAAAGATTGAAGTAATGCAATAATAAACTAATAACGAATTAAAGCGTCATTAAATTAATAGAATATCTCTATAAGTTGCTTGAACCAATTAAAAAATTTTAGGAACTCGGAAGCACTCTTATTCGTATCCTTATCAACTTCGATTCATAGAAACAAATGTAATCGTTAAAATTCACAAATTACATACTATCACATAATCTAATCTTTAGTACATATAATACTTCACTATATTATACTTCTAAATATGTTAATTAACCTTGATTTAACTTATTTAATTAAAATTTGTCCAGAGAATAAAATTGCTACAAGCGTGATTTGCTATTTATACACATCCATATTCGTACCAAATTGGACAACCTGTTTTTGGATCCTTATCTGTTGGAGTTTCTGTAAGGCCTTCGTCTTGAACCATATCTTTTGGCGTTCCGCTATTAATATTTTTCGATTCGTTTATAACTGCGGATACTTTGTTGTATATTAAAAATGGACGTGCTTCTGTTTGCGATTCGGTCCTTAAATTCTGATCTAACTGAACTGTGCGTCTATCATCCTCTTGCTCCTATTAATGTCTGGTTACATTATATATTAATACTTAAATTATATATAACATCTTACCGGTAAAGTATTAGAAGGAGGCGGTGAATCATCGTTATAATAAACTGTTCTTCTAGTTCCTGGATGACCAAGTGAAAATGCTTCAGATCCTAAACTTTTATTATTTATAGATCCTGTGAAATATATAATTTTATAAATATATTTTATATTTTTCATAATCATGTTTCAATCCTTTCGGAGGAACTATTGAAAAGAGTTTCACCTGTTACTCGATGATCTTCAATACTTGCATCAGAGTCATTTCCACCAGATTCTGATTCATAAATTTTCCCTTCAGATTGCTTGCTGTCGTCTGCCCAAGATCGTCGTTTCTATATTCCGTAATGAATTATTTATGAGAGAATAGTAAAATAATTAATTTGTATTAATGCTTTTACGTCTTTACAATACCTTGTTTAGAAGATCTGAACTAGCTTTTTTAACTTTACGAACAAGGCCAAGAGTAAATCCTTTTCTATAAAAAAAAAAAAAAAAAAAGAAGAAAACAAGTCAAAGATTATTAAAATGGCACTCGAATGATAATTTAAAAAAAAGAAAAAAGAAAAAAAAAGGAAAAAAAAAAAAATTACGATTACTTTTATCACTTACTTTTTTGTACTACAATTTTCTAATTTTCGATAATGTTCCATAATCTTATCTTCCAATTTTTCTTTCTGCCTATACAAATGATTAACTTTATCCCTATATCAAAAGAAAGAAAATAAAAATAAATTATAAAAAATCTTTTTAATTGTTATAAAATTGAACTAAATATTCAAACAAATTAACTTACGTATACATTTTCTCTTCCATATGATAATGTTCTTTATCTTCAAGGGAATGCGTCAAAAGTTCGTGATATTGACTAAAAAGCAAAGTTATGTGTTCCATTAAAGAACGTCTATCGTTATCCAGACCAGAATTCATATGCAATAACATCTAAAATAAATAAAATAGTTAGTACCGATGAACGAATTATGTAAATAAATATAAATACGTCAAATATAAAGATTACAAAGGCATACCTCACATCTTTGATTTAACTTATTTATTTGTAATTCTAAATTAGAACATCTTTCATCTTTACTACTAAGTTCACCTTGCATTTCAGTTTGTTTCAAGCTCAATCTATTTGTCTCTATTTTATTTTTTCTATAATCCTCTTGTAAATTTCTATATTCTATTTTTAATTTTTCTGTTGCAGTATACAAGTTCCTAAAGTCGTCCTATGAATAATAAATAATACATTTTATAATATATTCGTGTGTTTATACGTCAATACATTATTTATATAATGTATTAATTTTTTTTTTTTTTTTAAGATAACAATAATGAATTGATTAACGTACCGTTAACTTGGAATGTTCTCCTCTTAAATTATTTAAACTCTTTGCATTGCTAATCAATGTTTCTTTGTCAGTTAGAAGAGCTTTGTTCTTCAATTCCAATCTTTCACACGACTCACGTAACATTCTCATTTCATTCTTAACATCTCTCAAACTAGATTTAAGAGTTTCACGCTCATGTAGTAGGTTCTCATATTCATTGTTTAATTGCTCGTGTAAAGATTGTAACGTATCTTGATCGTGAAGTAATTCTGAGTGTGCGCGTTGCTGCATACTACGTTCTTTCAGAAGCTAATGTAAAATAAAATTATATAATTATATTTTAATAAAGATCAATGAATAATGGTTGTATCATTGTACACTTACCTCTTCCTTTTCAGCAACAAGCTGTGAATTTGCAAGTTGCAATGCCGTGTGCTGCGATGCTAATGAAGTACTTTGAGATTGTAAAGTAGTTATATACACTTGAAGCTTTGTATTGTCAGATAAAAGATTTTCTGACATAGTTTCTGTTGCAGTTAGTTTTGATTGCAATTGTTCTTGTTCTTTCTGAAAAAAAAAAATACAAAATATCATTGAGAAAAAATGCCTAAGTTCGTAAAAAATCCGAATTATACTACAGTATAATGATACAAATATAAATAATTAATATACCTTCAATGATTCTATTGTTTTTTGTAAGGCACTATTAAGATCGGATTGACTGTTTTCATTTGTATTCGTTGATTCTGATTCGATGACTGAACGATAACGAGAAGACTCTGATTTCATCGATTTTTTAATATGATTTATTACCTCTGGATTTTGTGCAATTCTAAAAGAAAAGTTAATTACCGATTAATTTTTTATAATGAATATTATAAAAATATATTTTACTAAGTACCTTTCTAATATATTGTCCAAAGAAAGAGATAACATATTATCACTAAGACCAAGTTTTTCTAAAACTGTATACAATTGTTGCGTGTTTAACTTTTCTGCAACTAAATTTGATTGCAATGTTTCTAATGTTTCTCTGTCAATTGCAGCTCTTGAATCTAATTCTTTACTAGATCTTTCGACTTCTTGTAATCTATAATAAAAAGTAAATAATTAATTGAATATTTAATTATTAAATAATAAATAAATAAATAATTTTTTTTTTTTTTTTTTTTTTTAATAAACAACGGTACCTTAAAATTTGTGATAAAGAATTATGAACTTCCTGTTCAAGTTGCACAACTTTTCTTTCTAATACTTCAATTGTATTTGTTGCTTTGTCCAAAGCCACATCCTTTTCCTGTAAATTAAATACGATAATACGGTATTGTCCATAAGATATAAGATGTAAAGAGCAAACAAGATTTCAAATTATGTTCTATCTTTTACCTCAATTATCTCTTTGAACCTATGTGTATCTCTTTGCGCGATATCCTTTTCTTTTTCTAATACTGCAATTTTGGATTCTAAATCGGTGCATTTAGATTTTATATAATTCATTTTATGTTCAATATCTTTAAGTTCTTCTACCTTTTGATTTGTAATTTCTAATGTGCGTTCTAAGTCATCTGCACGTCTTTGTACGCTCTCTAGTAACGATTGTACGCGTTGTTTTTCTTTCACAACAACGTCACATTGTTTCTCTAGCTCAACCATCTTTCCATGTTGTACCTAGAAAGATATTTAATTTTAATTTATTATATAAATAAATATGGATCCTTTATAAAACATACTTGAAGATCTTGTTGTTGTTTTTCAAACGATGCTCGTTGATTTTTAAGAGAATTCTGAAGTTTTTTATTCTCCTCTAAAGCTTGTTTACAGACTAATTCAAGATCTGAATTTTGTTGTGTTAATCGTTCGCTATTATCATTCAATGATTCAATTTTTAATGTAAGCTTCTTCTTTTCCTTCTCTAATTCCAAAACACGAGATGAATTCTCATGAAATGAATTTTCCTTCAATGAATCAATTAAAGTTACTAATCGTCGATTCTCCAATTCTAATTTTAGCGCTCGTGTTTGTGCATTATTAGTTAATTGATCTGATAACCTATTATCAGTATGTGCTAAAATAAAAAGTAATATTCCAATTATTTTCTCTTGCACAAATTTTTTAATTCAGGATTATTAGTATATATATGTATTTTCTATATAAGATGAAATTAACTATCTACTCTCAGCTTATTTTGATTTTTAAACAATCAACGCAAATCTTACCTGGTTCCTCTGAATCGCTAATAGATCCAGCTAATGCAGCTTCATTAGCTGCAGCTTTAGTTAATCTATGTAATTGAGCATTTTCTTCTATCAATTCTTGATATTTTTCTTTATCTGCTGCTCTCTCCTGAAATAATTATCAATTATGTTAATAAATATTTATAAAAAAAAAAAAAAAAAACTTTTTTCATTTAATTTTTTAATTTTATTAAATTTAAAAAAATTTTTTTAAATTAAAAAAAAAATTGAAAAAAAAAAAAACAAAAAATTAAAAATTAAAAAAAAATTATTTCATATATGCAAACTAAAAAATAATAAAATACATGATATTTATATTCTTACCAATGCCATATCGTTGAGTAATTGTTTATATTTGATAATCTCAGATTCGAGTTCCAGAACTTTATCTGCTCTTCTTCTTGATGAACTTAATTGCTCCTCAAGCATTTCTCGTGTCTCCATCAAGACTCTTTAATTACAATGTACAATAAAAAATAATGTAATATGTAATTCAATAAAATTATTTCCATTTTAATGAACATTGCAATATAATTCATTATTTTAGTAAGAAATATAGTTGAAAAAAAATTACCTATTATCTTCACGTAATTCTTCAATACGTGTCTTATAAAATTCAATATCCGTTAATTTTTCTCTGTAACGTGTTACTTCTATTTCTAAACGATCAGCACGTTCTGCCCTTTCAATTACTGCATCTAATTCATCCCTGTATGACTTTGCTGTTCGTGCTTCATGCATTAATTCCTGATTCTAAAATAATAAAATTACAAAAAATATATATTTTATTATTCGTTTAAAGAACATCTTAAAGATATATTTTTTACCTCTTGCTTGAGCTTAACCAATAAAGCTTTATTGTGTTCAAGCTCTTCTTTACATTCAAGCAAAGCTTCTGTCTTTTCTTCCCTGAAAATAGTTGTAAAGTAAACATTATAAAAATGTGTTAATATTTATGAAATATTGACAAAAATTTCTACATACAGTTCTTGTCTTTGTTTTCGAACTTTTGACTTCCAATCGGCTAATTCAACGGCATAATGATGACTATCTTCTCTTTCGGATTTTGTAACTGGATTAGATTGTTGAACTTTATTTATTTCTTCAGCCTCTGCGCTAATAGATGAATCATTTCTTTCGGAAATTTCATTTGCAGCGACATTACCCCATTTCTGTTAATATCCAAAAAATAATATATTTTTATGATATATCAAAAAAAAAAATTTTGCTTTAATCAATATACTAAGAAATACCTCTTTGTATAAATTTAATTCTTGAACAATAGTTTTTATTTGCATAAAGAGACAACCCATATTAACATTTTCCATAGCATCTTGAGTAACTACTATATCTTGATTGTCTGTAACCTAAAGAAATTATTAATTAGAAATGAATTATTAATTATTATAAAGCAAACAAATTAAATTTGTAATAATATATACCTGTTTTATACATTCAACTATAGCAAGTTGAGTATCAACATTAAGAGCTTTAATTTTTGTTATAAATTTTTCTTTATTGGGACATTGTACTGCACATCCGAGAAGTAATAATAAAAGCAACTTCATATCGACAATATGCAACTCTGGCTCTTTACCTAAATTTATTGTATCGGGTAATCTTAATAATACATGACCCAATTCTTCTTCATAAAACTGTTTCATATTTCCTACTATAATCTGCAGATTTTTTGCACGAATAACTGGATTTCCACTAGGTGGAATTACTTCATCGTGCAAAGGTTCTGGATCGCTGTAATAATTTATCCTATGTTTATATATATATATATATATATATATATATATATATATATATATTTTATTATATAATTGAATTAAAAATTTTTTATAAAATAAAATAACTTACATTTGTAAGAAAACATTATGCAATAGAATACCATCTACTAAATCTTCGTATGTAGATAATACATCAGGATCTTCAAGACAGCTAGCAAACTATTGAAAAAAGTACCTTAAATTAATTAAATGCATATTCAAAATTAAAATCTTACGAAATAAAGATAATAATTCAAAGCAAACAAATATATTGTTTTTTTTTCTTTTTTCTGTTTCTTTCTTTTTTTTTATCAAATATCAAATTATCTTGTAAACATACTCACCCATGTTACTAATGGACCGGATAATAAATCATCAATTGCAGAAGATGCCATTTTAATAATTGTCTTGTAATATAAAAATTATTTACAAAATAATCACACTTGATTTTGAGAGAGAAGCACCACAAATATTTAAATATTTATGTCATATGCAGCAGCATATACGTGCTGTTCTCAGTAAAAAAAATGTTTACCTTCATTTACTTTCATTGTTTTCTTTAAAATAATCATTTATTACAATCGAATATATATGATAAATTATGTATTATACAGATAATCGTCATACAATTAAAAAATAATTGTATTCTTATACTTTACAATACAACCTTTAATTATTCATTAGTCTTCCCATGTGTATTTCAAAGATCGTCCCAATATTCTTTGAGTAAATTTCTTCATATAAAATTGCATCTCCTATGACAGAATGTACATGACTGATTCAAGAATGGCTCGTACTAGGGGATACTTTAATATACCCCCTTGCGGTATAGTGTTATTTATTACATGCATGCAATTGCATCTAGTTATAAAATTAAAAATATGAATTATTTTAATCAAACCTTAACGCTAAATATATACTTCATATTTTAGTTTGTATTTTTATGAATTGACAGCTTGGGTCAACTTTTGATCGATTTCCAACAATTTGTTAAAAAAGAAAAATCAACAAAAAACTTGTTAACAAATGAAAAGTATCCATATTGTAACGCACGAAATGGATTGGTTAGAATTTTAATATAATCGACCAATTGTAATCGCACTACGATTTCCATTGGGAATATTTCTACCAATTACATCGACCCATTACCTTCTTAACCTTTCTATGCGCAATTACCTTTAAAGATTTGTCAATATGGTCGTTCTATGACTGTATTGTGTAATTTTGATATCAGCATTTTATTTGTGAAATAAATTACTAGTTTCAACAAAAATGTTCGGTTACTTCTTTAAGGAAAGGAGTGATAATTTTGTCTAAAATCGATTCAACAATAAAGTGATTGTCATAGACGAACATATTATACACATACGCAATTGCGTTACACATAATGTTATTGATTGATATTTTGATGACCTTCGTATCAATAAATAAACGGCCGAATTATGCTGTAAAAGGTGTGGGAGGCATATTACCATTAATGAAATTCTCTATTGTTTTGGTAACTCTTTTTGCGGTCTGTGAACTGTTACCTTTTACCGTTGGTGCGGAACATTTGGGAAATCCTTATGAAATATTAGGCATTCCAAGGCATGCAACTTTACGAGATATTCGAAAGGCATATAAAAATCTTGTTAAAGAATGGTAAAATCATTATTTTTATGTAATAATGTTATTATTATAAAAAAAAATCTAAATGATTGTTATTATCTAAATTGTTTATTATTATAATGAAAATTTATTGTTAAAATTAGATGTAAAACTTTGTTTAGGCATCCAGACAAAACTGATCATCCAGCTGCTGAAAATAAATTTGTGGAAATAACAAAAGCTTATGAGGTAGGTTGCATCACATTTATGACATTATTTTGAGAACTTATTTGTAATAAAATTGATCGAATATATTGAAGTAATTTAATTAAATAATTCAATTAATTTAAAATTAATTAAATGCTATTTAATTTGTGAAACTTTTTAAAAGGAAATATTCTCTTTTCTATGAAATTTTTAACATGGCGTTCTATATAATTACATTTATTATAATCATTATCTACAAGTTCTGAAATATTACGTCTTTTATCACAATGTTACTTTATTTAGCTTCTTACAGATCCTGAAAGAAGGAGAAAATTCGATAATCATGGGATAACTGAGGAAGGCTTTCCTAGACAGAGGAGAGAAAGCAGTCATGTAAATATGTTAGATCCATTGGAAGAATTATTCAGTGGAAATTTTAAATTTCATTATCAAAATCGTGATATTGCATTGTTTCATAAAATGAGTATTACTTACAGGTATATTATAATTATATTTTACAAATTATATTAATTAGAAAAAAATAATATTATTTTTATGTAATCATATATATATATATATATATATATATTTCAGATCTTTTGAAAATGTTATAGTACCAAAGACTTTTCGGACACCATATTTAATTTTATTTTATTCAGATTGGTGTTTTGCATGTTTACAAGTTGAACCTACGTGGCGACGTTTAATTGATGAATTAGAACCACTAGGGGTTGGTTTAGCTACAGCTCATGCTGAAAAAGAATCATCTTTGGCTAGACGACTTGGTATGCATACTCTTCCTTGTCTTGTTATTACGATGGATGGACGTACTAGTGTTTACAAAGAATCGTTATTTAGCGTTCAGAAAGTTGTTGGTAAGTATATGATATACTATTGTTAAAAAACGGATTGGTTAATATATATATGTATATATATATATAATTTTTATTTCCTTTTTCACAGAGTTTTTACGAAATAAGTTTCCATACAAGTTAATACAAACTGTGAATACTAACAACATAGATGCTTTTTTATCCGGTTGGGCAGATAACAGAATACGTGCATTAGTATTTGAGAAGAGAGATTCCGCACGTTTGCGTTATTTGCTCATGGCATTTTATTATAAAACACGTGTAGCTTTTGGCTTTGTACAGGTAATATATTATATGAAATTATATATCGTAGAATTAAATTGTTTATTTGAATATATAGTAATTAATTTAAATATATACTATATTTAAAAATATAGTAATATGTAATTTTAATTTTTAATCATATTTTTTTTTTTGTTTTATTTTTTTTTATTACAGATTGGAAAATTAGAAACAGAGGCGATCACGTCGAAGTATAAAATTTCTGGTGACTTAGATACTTTGTTACTTTTTAATGAAAATTTTGAAAAACCTATGGCATCTGTTAGTATGAAAGATATACCCACAGAAACAATGCATAATGTAATAGCAAGTAATAAGTTCCTTGTTTTACCAAGATTGTCAAATCAAGCAGTGTTGGATTCAGTTTGTCCTCCAGAATGGCTCAGACCACGAAAACGATTATGTGCAGTTTTAATATCCCAACAAAATAGTGCAGTTCATGATTTAGCTAGGCACAAATTTAGAGAAGCAGCACTTGAATCGTCTTATAGGTAAATTACAATTCTTGTAATTATTAAAATAACTATTATAAAAATATCAACGTCCCTATTGAATCATTATAAGATCGTCATTTACAGTACTGAACGAGTTAGGTATACATACGTATTTAAAGATACACAACCAGAATTTGTTTCTGCTTTATCGGCCGGTGAAGGCAGTCCATTAGAACCATTAATGCATATTGTTATTATATGGAGGAGAGATGCAAATCATTTAAAATATGAATGGTTATCTAAGGGATGGTTTGAAGCAGCTCAAGATGAAAGTCAATGGAATGAAACACGTCATACTTTAGAGCAAACTATACAAAGGTTGTTATGTGCTTCTGAAGCTCTTCCATACGCAGCTATAGTAGGAGAGTTAGCAGATGAGCATGCACAGGTATATATTGCAGATATTTACATATTTGTATGTTTCATTAATGAAAACAATATGTATTAAGTGTACTAAAAAGAAAAGAAGAAAAGTGAAAAAAAGTAATTTTGTTTTGTTTTCTTTTTTTTTTTTATAGGGAACTGTAGATAGACTTATAGGAAGAGCATTATTAGCTGTTGATTATATATCAGACAGCTTTACAAAAGAACAAATTTTACCTTTAATATCAGTATTAGCAACTTTGGTATTGATTGGTGCGGCAGGTTATGGAATGTCATACCTAGTGTATGTATAATACATTCTTAAGATATTATTTTGATATTTCTCAATTTATTCATAAATTTGTGCAAAATTGAAATATTGTATATGGATATTTTGGATACAGAAAATTAGAAGAAGCAAGTGTACAAGCTGAGAAAGCACAGCACAAGGAAAACATTAATTCTAATGTGTCACAACCACAGTTACGATTACATGAATTACGTGCTGAAAAATATAATGGACTTATTCGCCTTTTGAAGCCAGGCTGTCGAACAATTATATTGCTAGTAGATGCTCAAAGTAGGTTAAAGTTACTGCCAGCTTTTCACAAAGCCGTGTGGCCTTATAGGTATGTAAAATATATAATTTATTGTTAATTTAATTTTAATGTGAACCAAAGTGTAATCAATGTGAGGTCGAAATCTTCATATTATGTTTATATACATAAATATGACAAAATTCTTATTTTTTATTTTTTAGAAAAAATAAAACACTTATGTTCGGACATATGTCATTAGAAAAAGGTCTTGATTGGTATAAGAAACTCCTTTCATTGACTTTGCCAGAACAAAAGGAACTGAATATAAATGCAAGAAATTGTGTAGGAACTGTATTATCTTTAAATGGACATCGTAAATATTTCTGTATGTATCATGCTAAACATCCAGAGAATATTAAAGGAAAAGGCTCAAAGGTTTGTGTCTATTTTTAATTCTCTCTTTTGTTATGTTTTCATTATTAAATAATAATAATAATAATAATAATAATAATAATAATAATAATATTTATTAAACATAGCGTATGGAGAGAATAACTAAACAACTTAGTCAAAGAACCGATGATGCAGAGGCAGGTGCATTTATTGGTTTTGATAGTTCCAATGAATCTGATATTTCTCAAGATGAAGTAAGCAAATTAATGTTATGGTTATATATCTTGTTATATAAAAGCTTTAAAAAAGTTAATAAATTAGATAAATATTTTTGATTGATATATTTCTATACAGGCAAGTGGAGATACTGTTTTATATCATGAAAATCTTCTGGATGGATTACCTATGTGGCTTGATAGATTATTTGAAGGTTTAACACATCGTTATTATATAAATTATTGGCCTGAATTCACTGCCAAGTAAATGAAGGCTAAAACGCGTTTTATATCCGAATATGTCCTTAATATAACAAAGTTTACCTAGTCAAAAAAAGTTGAATGCCATTGCAAGGTCTGTGATCAATGTTAAATCAGTGTATACAGATCAAATCCTGTATAAAGATACACATGCATTAACTCCATATTAAATGAAATAACTAGTTACAGAAATTTAGAATTTTTAGAATCTCCTTTACGAGTTGTTAAAAAAAAAAAAGAAAAAAAATGAAAAGAGAAAAGAAAATACTTATTATGAAAGTTAAAATAGTAATCACCATTAGCACTTTATTCAATTTAATGTACTTTATATATTTTCATTTGGGTTATTCTAGTATTTCTTGATAATCTGTACAATGTATTTCTAGTCAATGTCATTTAAAACGTAACAGTATTTATATCGTGCAATATAAATGTAAGATTCTGTCTATTTAATGAAAATTTGTGATGCAAGTACATAGAATAACCATTATATTAAAAAAGTCATTCTTTGTCTTATATGAATTATTAGATTATATATTGTATAGCTTGTCCATCAAATTTTTATATATATGTTATATAATTTCTATTTCTAATATTGCCAATTTCTTACTCTACAATAAAAATAATAATAATAATAATAATAATAATAGTAATAATAATAATATTAATAATAATAATATTAATAATAATAATAATAATGATAATGATAATAATAATAATAATAATAATAATAATAATAATAATAATAATAATAATAATAGTAATAATAATAATAATGTTATATATCCAAGGCACATTTCCCATATAGCTTGATAATATATATTGAAAACAAAATTCATTCCATTTCTTTTTTTTTGGGCTTTTTTAAAATAATTTTAGTTGAAATGAATAATAAGTAAATTAAATGCGTCCTTTTACATATCATTGTTACTATCTAAGCTGAGTATCTATTATATTATGATACCACTGATAGATGTTTTTTAAATATTTTACCTATTACATTTGGATATTAATAATTTAAACAATGAGTACTGCTTTATTTATAAATCCTAATTATTTCATAAAATATTTTTTTCCTTTTATTTTACTACACAAAAAAAAATGCCAACGGAAATATGCAAATTTTTACTACATTTGGCTTCTCTGATAATTTTTAATATCCATATCCTTTTTATACAACAAAAGCATAAAATAAAATTATATGTAATAATAATTTTCATGAAATTTTATACTGAGACGGAATACTTAAAAGTAATAGACTTATTTATGTCTTTAATAGAAATTAAATGAAATATTTATAAATTAAAATAAGATGTACTTATAAATTTCTCATAGAAGTATGTGTAATATCCACGTTATGACTAGTTGAACTTGCACTTTAATTTATTTCAAACTGTTTGAAACATTGATCAAAATTTACAAATTTTTAGTTAATTCTTTCTTGTTTTAGTCTAATACGTGTACTTATTCTTTACTTTTGTTTAGAAAGTGAGTTGTAAACAGCATTTTTTATTGTACTGTATTAACACACACCATTGTCCAAACAAAAATAATTCTAACTGAAGAGATACTATATATATATATATATATATATATATACCTATGAGGGGAAAGAATTAATAATCTAATTATTAATCACTAATATATTTGTGCAGTTTCTGTTAAAATTCTTGTAAAGTGAATTTTTTTAATATACTAATTCGTAGTAAACATTGATCAATTCTTATAAAATTATAAGATTTATTTAATTAAAAAAAAAAAAAAAAAAACAAAAACGTATTTACATGCACCATAAAAATGATAAAAATAATGGCGATTATGTAGATCAATTAATATGAAAACTAATACATCTGATCTTGTACTAACAAAAATAATTAACATTGTGTTACCTTAAATTTTGTGACTTATTATTTGTCATTTACCCAGTATTTATATAATCAAAATAATTATCAATAGAATTGATAGAACGTAGATTTTTAAACATTCATAAATATATTTCCTTAATTGTAATAGAAAAATTATATCATGATTATAACTGTAATATTATTTTTCTATTGCTTGTTATATAATAGGAAAAGTATGATGCAGTTTTATAATAGAAGTTTTATAATTTATTATTATGTTTAATATGATTTATTACTATAGTTCTTTGAATAATAGTATTACTATTTTTTGATTTTACGATAATCTTTCATTATGGGTGTCTCATATTATTAAATAATTACCCATCATTTAAAATAATATTTCATTAATGAAAATATTAGATATTTAAATAATTTTTTTTCTCTATGATCAATGTATGGAAAAAAAAAATATTTATATTTTAACAAAATCTGTTAAATTATAATTGAAAAATAATATTTTAAATCATTAATGATAAAGTACAATTGAATTTTATTCTATACAATGTTAGATTTAAATGAATTATAGATGTAGCTACTTTACAAATGTACTAGGGCATATAAGCAATGAAATGAATGTTTTAGTTCACTAAAACATTTTCTATGTACTACTTTTTCTTTCCTTCACATTTACTTTCAAGTTCATATTGATTTGAAAATGTATTAATTTCCCGTTCACATTCAGAATATGCCGTACCTAATCCAAACCCAGCACCAATTATTACTGGCCACATTCTTCCTATATACAAACATAAAAAAAAGATTAAGTAAATGTACTTATATGGATAATGATATATATTAAATCTACCGTTAAATTTATGTAATAAGTATTCAAGTATTAGTAAATAAATATATCTTACTCCTGAAAAAAAATAGAGAAACTATTCCACCAATGGTTATTCCACAACCTAAAAATTGATATAACATAATCATGAAAATCCATAAATAATACAATTTTCTTTTCTATTTTTCTTTTTTAAATACATATTAAACAAAGATAATAGTAAACAATTTATTACTTAATTTCAGTAGGGTGTCTGCAAAGCAGCGATCCCATTTTCGTCCAATGTCATCTTTGGACCACGTAGCAGCCATTTTTCCGTTTTTACAGTGACAGAGATTATGTTATATAGTTCGTTTAATATTTATTAATAAATTGGCTTAATTCTTGTTTACAAAGGCCTTAATTCCATATCCTATTTTCTGTTAAATAGAAATCAAAATTCTTTTATCACAAGAATTATTATTTTAAAGACAATTTAGTGAACGTGCAACTAGATAAAATCATACCTCATTGCAGCGCCATTATATACGGCATTTACTGAAATTAAAACGTTTAGAAATGAAGCATTCTTATTAGTTGAACTGTCGAATTTATTTCAGATATGTAAATGTTGAATAATATTAAAGATTACGGCTATTCACCACTTTTCGCTTGTAGCATATGTGACTTTAGCGACAGGTATAAACAAAATATAAACTACAAGCTCAATAGAATCGAGTTAGTGCGAGACAAAAATTGTTGTATGTAGTAAAAATAATAGTGCATCTAACAAAAGAAAAAAAAAAAAAATAAACCATATACTAGATTATACTTTTTTAAAAGAGTGTTTGTTAAGGCTATTCGATAGTGCTGGTTTTATAATGGTTTACGCTAATAATGAGAATAAACGTAATCTTAATCGCATTTGATCAACAAAATCTCATTTTAAAGATTAAAGTTTAATTTAAGACCTCGCTTTTTCGAATTTTTGAAAAAGCTTTTTTTTTTTTTTTTTTAATCGTATTAAAAAATGGCATCTTTTCGAGAATAATTTATGTACGAATAAAAAGCTTTTTCAAAAATTCGTTAACGTTAAGTCCTACATCGAAATTCTCGTCTTTAAAGTGAGATCTTGTCCATCAGAATTGATCAAGAATTTCGTCTGTTGTCATTATAGGCATAAATACTATTTTCAACATTTTCCGCGAAGAAAAAGTTTAGTAATATGGTGCCTCTTGAAATTTGCAAACAAAAGAGAAGAAATAGTCCCACTACTGATTTTTGTATTACATTGAACGGGATATGTTTGTAATGTGAAGTAGCGATTACCTGCTTATTTGTACACGTATATAACTGATGTTCAGATTTTCTGAACCATTCCAATACACAAATAAATCACGATGATCGCACAGAGAGGTTTACTCGGTCACTCTTTGAACAGATGATTTTATGGCAAAAATAAAAAAATTCATGTTCAATGTCACCAAAGATTGTAACGCGCCAGTAACTTAGAGTAAATTTAATTTAAAATTCTAATATTTAAAAATTTTTATCTCGAGATTGTTGTCCGCGTGTAATATCGACTTATATACGCGCTGTTCATTAACTTGAACGATTACCGAGTTTGTTTTCTTTTACATTCCAACGTGTACACATCGAAATTTTCTCTTTCTAAACGTGAAAACTAATAAATTAATACTTTCGATAATTTTATAATTATTTAAATAATCTTTAATGTACACGAAGTACAATAAGTTAATATTTAAATAATAGTATATTCGTTTAAAATACAAAAAAGATGGAAACTTACGAGAAACTTAAAATAATTTTAGTATAAGATTCCAATACTTTATCGACTGATGGTCAAAATAAGAATCTATTTTACCATCAGTCGGGAGCGAAGAAAATCTACTTTACGGAAAATCTATTTTTACGATCCATAATAGGAATCTATTTTTATTCGTCGTCTGTAAAAAAAGGAATTTACTTTTATCCATCGTCGGACTCATTGTTGGCGTAAACCGATTAAGAAATTTGTTTGATGAATAACCTTCAAACAAAAATAGTACATTAATATAGAACAACAAAGTACTTAAGTATACCCAAAATAATTAATCATATGATAAATTTGGCAAATAGATAACTTATCACTTAATATTTTAACATTTTTACGAGACAACAAAATACTTATAATTTTTACACAAACGATTTCGTATGTAATATTTTATTGAAATTTTCCTTATACCTTTGTTACATTTAAACATTAGTATTTCTATTTTTGTACATAACGTAACACATGTGTTATGTAATTTTAAAAACTATTGTGATAATGCTATCAATCCTTTTTTTTCTCTAGAGTTGGCACTGGAGTTTTCGAAGACTTTGAAGGGAAAATAACAAATAATGACAACTGAGCCACTGACAGAACAAAACCAACTGAGTTCTGAAACTTTAACATAATTCAGTTGAAATATTTGTATTCTTTAAGCATTGAAAAAATGAATTATCCCTTATAAAGTTATGATTATACTTACAATCACAAAAACATTATTTATAATAAGTCCATATAACAACCATTGAAATGATACTGCGGTGCCCATAACAATAAGTGGAAATGGAAGAATTGACGTATCTTTTGTCTCTATAATTTTTCTCTGTAGATATAAATAAATAAGAATATGAGGATATTTGATATTATAAACTATCGTATATTCATTTTAGTTTATACTTACAAGATGTATAAGAGGAGATGCTATTAAAAATAGAAGTAATACAGTTGTAATTATACCATATCTGTATTCAACTTTGTCAGGATGCTCCACTTGAGTATACGCGAGAAATACTGCTATAAAAATCACTGCTTTACTTATTAAAGCAAGCGTATCTTTCTATAAAAATTATCACAGAAGAGAAAAATTCTCATATTATTTTGTTTATCTGAAAGGTGGTCGTTACATAAACAGATTTTATATAATTCTAACAATATGATGTACGTTGTACGATGGTGTATAAAATGATATTTATCAGTAATTTTCCAAATAAGTTTTGTAGAAACATTTTCCATTTTTTAAAAAATGAAAGCAGCGTCCAAACAAGTTCAAAATATTACAATAACATTAATATTAATACATGATAGAATAAGATAAATAAACAAATATCGAACTAGCTAATATAGGATATAATGAAACATATCCGGATTCATTGATTGAGAAATGATTGCATGGTTATATAATTACTTTACTATGTCAGGACAATTGCAATCCATCTCATATTATGATCTATAAAGAAATGACAGTCTATGCAAAAATTTCCTAATTATACATATTGGAATATATATAATATATTGTTAAATATATCATCTTTCTACTTTATAGATCATATTGAAACTATATTTAAATATAATGCGTGAAAAAATAAGCTTGCAATTAGTAAAAATTAATATTTTGTTAAGTTCCAATAAATTTCTCTTATCATTTTAAATAATCATTTAAACAAACAGAAAATCTCTTCAATTATACATTAAATTAAAAGTAATAATATTGTTAATAATACATATATGAATTTAAAACAGCATGAAAGATTATTTATATTAATAAAACATAGAATCATACCATATTTGGAGAATAATAGCAATACACAGCCATATATACAGTATTTGCTATTAATCCAAAAACATTAACTTTAATCATAGTAGGGTCACCAAGCATCCAGGCATAGCGAAGCATTAATATAGACCTACAAAGAATCTTAATTTTTATATATTATTTTAACTAATTTTGTCAATAATTGCAAATTAATATTTTAACTAATTTTCTACAAATATTATAAAACAAAATGTAAGGATATAATTAAAAAAAAAAAAGATTTGTAAAAAAGCTAACAAATTTAAAAATAAAAATGTTATAACAAATTTTCATCAATAGTATATATTAATATTAAAAGCAAAATTTTTAATAGTAAAAATAAAAGCATACACGTTTGAAATATAATTTAATTATTATAAGCATAAAATTTAAAATCTTTAGTTTTTTTTTTTTTGAATAAGATTGTACACTTACATTCCTACGCCACCCAAAAAGGGCATAGGATCGAAGCTCTCTGAGGATTTTTTTTTGTGAATGTCCTTGCATATTACACTGCAATCAAATATTTAATAATTTAATTTATTCTTACATTTTCTATAATTAAAATCATTAGCATGTAATTGTCACGTGTTTATCTGAACATGTCATTGAACATGTCAGCTTCGATTAATATTGATTGCATATATTACGTTATTTTTCTTTTTTTTTTTCTTTTTTTTTTTTTTTCATTATTAACTCACGTTCCTGATAACATATGTCCTATTGTTGTAATTGCAGCGCATGTACCAACAATATCTTTATAATCATCTAGAACCATGTTTTCTAAGTTTTGTTAAGGTCACTCTCTTCTATTTTTTATTTTACGTGATCACAGTATTATGCCCGATCAAAGTCAATCTACGATATATCCATACAGAACGATCTCTCAATCAGAATAACCTTTCGTTTTGAAGTGCGTGTAACTTCAGTGACAAATACAGATAAAAAACGAACTATAAGCACAACAAGGGAATACTGTCGCCACCATGCGCCCATCGGTGTATGAATAACATTGATAGGTTATATTTCCCTACAGGCAACATAACAATAGGGTTAATTTTTAATAGAGTATTAATTTATTATTATTTTAAACTCGCGTACTTTTATCTCCCATATTTGTATTCTTTTTTAATAATGACATGCGTTTCGCAGTAATCCGTTATCAGATATATACGATACGAATGCCGGTACGCATTCTTTTTCTTTTTTTTTACGATATAACATATCGAATAATAAGAATAATGAATATAGTGAATAAAGAATATAATTATTATTATATAAATTTGCGACAAAAAAGAATAAAGTTTTGAGTATTTTATAGAAAATAATAATTAGTGAATATAGTTATATATTATATATTACTGTAATAAAAAATCAAAACATGTGACTTAGTTTTCTCACATTATCTATGAGATAGAATCTCAATGCTATTATTTTTTGTAATTTCTCCTACATGACTTTCTCAATTTATTTTATTATTATTACTGTTACTACTACCACTAATACTAGTATAATAATAATAATATATATATCGGTATTATAAAAGAATTATCTTTTGTTAAATTAAAAAAGCCTTTATCTTTCTATCTATTCTTATCAATTTTTATTGCATACATCTTTAACGATAAAATATGAAAGATGTTACGTCGATATTTGTAAGTATCATTATATTATTACAAGTAAAGATACATCATTTAAAATCATTTCAAATCGGATAGGATTGATAATAATTAAAAAATAGATATGAAAAAAGAAAAATAAATAGATTTTATTTTTTTGAATGAAATATTAGTTTAAATATGTTGATATACATTCAGTGATATTTACAGTACTCATAACTTTAGCTTTTTTGCATTTGATTCACTGTGATTGTCTTCTTCTAACTTTTCTTCTAACTTTTCTTCTATCCTTATTGCAAAAACTTTACCATAACGTCGTCTTTCTGAAAAGTTTTTATAAAATAATGTTTAAAGAGAAAATTGAATATATTATAACTATAATTAATTTAAATAAATTAATTTAGTATATTGTATTTCATATGAAAGTTCTCTTGCCTGCTCTCAAAAGTAGGTGTTTGGATTGGTATAGAATAGCTGCTTTAGATTTAACTTCATTTAATCCTAATAAAGCTCCCCTGTTTTGGTTGTATAATATTTTTTAATAAAGATCAGGAACAATATTTGTAATATAAAAAAATATTAAATAAAATGTTTGAATTGTTAATTAAGTTATTTCAAAGGATACAAGTTTATGATATCATAAGGATTTCTGATTTCCATAACATTACTTGCCCCACTTGATATTATTATATTCTAAAAAAGAATTAATAAAATTCTTAATTGATTTTGACATAACAAATAAAAAACTTTATATATATATGTAACCTACCTTGCTTTTTCCATATACATAAAATAAATGAGCATGATGAATAGAAACTTTCCGTTGTTCTGGATTTAATACATCTGTATATTGTATTTCAAAATGTACATCTCTTTCTACAGCTTGTAAATAAAGTTTTCTATTCATTTTAAATCCAGTACAGGATGCATTTATGGTAATGATATCTGTATTCAGTTGCGAACATGCAAACTACAAATTATTTGAATTAGTTAGAATATAGATTGATAGATATAATTAAATGCAGTTACCTGAAGTGCTGCTTTTGTTTTTGGTATCACAGAATATAAATGAAACTTTTTCAAATTATTGCAATGGTTCTGAAAATAAACTACTTTGAAATGGATTGTACCTCATAAACAATGTATATATTATTTCATAAAATTTGAACATAATATAACATTTACCAATATGTGAGTTTTTAATGGATCAGAATAAATAAATGTAAGCCTATTAAAAATGCGAAGTTTGTCTTTAAATTCTTTTACTAAATCATCTATATCAAGGGGATTAGGAACCATAATTGAGCTTTCATTGTTCTCTGATTTTTTCTTTTTCTTCTTTTTATCGGTATCAAAAATACTATCATCAATGGTTTGATTGATTGCCACTGTCCTAAATCCCACTAGTACATATTACATTGTTATGATTAAAAATTCATTTATATTAATGATAATATTTATATCATAATAGAGGTTATGAGTAAAAAATAACATAAACAATGATAACTTACTTTGACATAACCTTAATAAAATACTACGCAAATTTGGCATATTATCTTTCGTTGCATTTATGCATAAATCAAAATACCCATCACTTAATTTCACATCCATATTTGCAATATCTATGAATATTGTTTATTTAAATATAATTTCGTGAGAATTTATTAAAATTAAACAATTGTAAATACTTTTAACAAAAAGTATATTCAACATCACGTTTCAAACATCACCTAAGAATATTGTTATTTTGATAAATAAAAGTTAATATTAAATAAGATAATATTTGATAAACTACAAATGTACACATATCATACGCACGTGTTCTATGAATACAATCCAATAAAATATATATATATATATACAGTTAAATATTTTTTGCTATTCGACCAATGAACATTGATCGATATGTAAGCAAAATTGTCGCACTGTAATTTGATTGGTCTTGGAAACGATATATTCCTGTGACCAATCAAAAACTTCAATTCTATTTGTATTGCGTTAGGATTGGAGGATTCAATCTCGACTTCATCTTTTTTCCATATGACATTAGTTGATCTCGAGAAACTTTTAAAATCATTAATAACATTATTTAAACGTGTGAAATTGTTTTCTTATAGCCAATAAATATATTTCGTTATTTATTATATTTCATGATTCTTGTCTAATCTCCAATTAATGAGGTATGTATCATTTTACTTATCAATTAACATATTAATGTTCGTAACATTTACAATTGAGCATGAAGTTGTATATTTTAGATTAAAAATTTTTGAAAAAGATGGCGTAAATAGTGTAAAAAATTTATTATCCTTAAAAAGATCGCGCATTAAAAATATCTTATATAAAATTTTTATAAAATATTTTATAAAAAATAATATATTTCTTTCTTTCGAGATAATTTATTATATTTTTGTCGTATATTTAACATCGCGAACATTTCTATATAATTCGCGACTAAGTTAACCTCACTTATGCATAAATTAATGATAATAAAATACGATAGGTAGGTAAGTTTCTATCTAAAAATTCGAAGTACAAGTTCTTCTTATCTTCGGTAATTTTCTTTTCATTCGAACATATACATATGTGCATATATATATACACATATATATATATATATCGATAAGACATAGGTGTGATGTTATCTCAACGAAAGTTTCCGATTCAATCATTGTACTTTATCGCACTTGTATACTTTTTCAAGTGTAATTGCATATTCTCGGATAAGTTTATATGTATATTATAAGCAATTCTACCGATAGTTATATAGATAAGGGTTGGCAGGGTGAGTGAGTCAGATTTCCAGGGACTCTCTCTCTCTCTCTCTCTCTCTCTCTCTCCTTCTTTCTTTCTCTTTCTCTCTTTCTCATTCTCAGTGGTTACTATCGTTCTTTCCGTCTATTTGCACGAGCACGTCTCGTATTTGTCGCATAGAAGGAAGGAAGGAGGGCTTCCTATCGGTGGTGTGTGCGCATTGCCAGTCCTCGAACGTGTCATTTGTGCGCACCGCAAAGTGTGTAGCTTGGCACTTGCAGTTACAGGCTTTAGGTTTGAATAAGGGGAGGAGCTTCGTGCATTGCCCAACGTAATTATCCCCGTCCTCCTACGGCTTCCATGCCTGTTTCCTGTGGTCGTCCCCGTAACCGGTATATCTTATATACACAGCTGTCCGCCATCTTGGTCGCGTGCACTCTTTACTTTCTCGTAATTCTTTTTAAAACCTTTCCTACCGAATCCGCATATTCTCGTGGATATATCGTCGGTTACTCTCTCACGGATTCTTACATAGTTGTATTTAATCATCGTTATTTACTGTTATTCGATTATTTAACTGACATTATACTGTTGTTCTTTCTTTTTTTTCTTTCTTTCTTTCCTTTTTCATTTACAGCAGTCTCCATCGATCGCTATTCGATCCAGGGGATTAAGTTTAGAAGAGAAGAATGTTCAAACATGAATCTACGTGCGAACTTTCAAGAATTTCAACTGATTATTTTAAAGTCAATAATTATATAGGTAAGATGCATGCAGTTTCTTTAAGAAAAATTAATATAAGAAATTATTATTATCATCATCATCATCATCATCATCATTATTATTATTATATTATTATTATTATTATTATTATTATTATTATTATTATTATTATTATTATTATTATTATTATTATTATTATTATTATTATTATTATTATTCTTGAGATCATAAAACCAATTAAACAATGCGAATAAAGTGAAACAACAAATATTTTTTGTTTGCAATATAAATATTCAAATAAAGAAAAACGAACGATACAGATTTTCTAATGACATTAGATTACTCTTATGTATGCATGCATTATCGTATATATGTATACATGTGAAGGATTGAAAAAAAATTATAGGAATGGCGTAAGAGTCGTTTATACCGTAACTATTTAATCGGATAACCGTCGGAGAGAAATAGGTATAATTCTTTATCTTAACACGTCGAATATTATCAAAGAAAATTCCCACGTCAAGCTGGACAGTTCGTGTCTACATTTTTTACCGCTTTAATATTGCTGTCAGCATCGTGCCACTCCCACAGTTGTCACTTATCTGTCAACTGTCCACCTTGAAGTGTTGCCATTGAGAATATCAAGTAACCCTATGTCAGGCTAACGCTAACACGTCAGTGATTTAACATTGCCTGCTACACGGCGTTCCTTTGACACTTTATCGATGTATTTACATATTTATAGTCGATACCATTTTTTTTTTTTTTTTTTTTTTTTTTTTCATTTATATTCATTTCAAAATTTATGCCATTAATAATTACTTCTAATTATATTTACCATTATATAATTATTACAATATTATTATAATTATTATAATGTTATTGTAATATTATTATATTATATTATTATTCATAATATATATATATATTTTTTTTCATAATTATTATGAAAGTGATCCAAGTAAAAAATTACGAAGAAATTTAATTTATCGTTTATATTCTATTACATCGATTTACATTATAATAATCTATAAGACAATCATAAAAATATATACAAGTATGTATATAATTTAGATTATTTTTATAGGTTTCATCAAGGCTAAAATACTACGAATTGTAATCGTCGAATTTATTTCATCAGCAAATACTATTCTTAGATCTAAGATAATACATGGTCCTTCCTTTCGTACAAATAGGTCGATCAAATTATTTCAAATGTGGGTCTAGTCAGTTTACTGGTTACGTACTAGTTAAAATATAAGAGACAGAAATGTCTTTGAGAGCTGGGGCAGTGTGACACGCATGACACCGGTCATTAAACGTTGCAACGTTTTCCAGCCTATTAAAAAGGAACTTGTTGATAATTAGTGAATTAATGATAATTGTTGTATACGAAGTTCACAAGCAAGACTTGTGTTCCAAGTTTTCCCATGCACCCGGACCAAGGTTTCTTTGTTAGGCACATCATGCGCGAAACCATGCGACAAGATATTCTTTATTACTTTTACATATAGCGTCTACAACAACTCTGTCAGCTAAAAGTTACTTTACTACAATTGTGACATCGAGTGGGTATAGTTGTCACTTTATAACAATGACAAAGTCACTGTTTAGTTTTCGTGTTTCGTTCATATACATATATATATTACGTCTATGACGTAAGAAAATGTCTTAAGATGAACTTAAAATAGAACTCAATGTTCCGACGGATGAAAGGAGAAAATTTGTGCATTTTCTTTCTTTTCTTTTTTTTTTTTTGTTTTTCCCCTACACATTTAACATCAAAGAGATCTACCGACGTTGGGTCCAAGCGATACCAACTCGAATTACTTTGATCAATCTGTTCGTCTACGTAGAAATCTCAATTCCACGAAATTTTCTCACATACGCGGGCGCACACATAAACATATATATATATATATATATATATATATATATATATGTATATATATATATATATATGTATATATATGTATCACATAGTCACAAAGTCCAAAGTATTAATGCGAAGTGTACCTATTTATTTGCCGTACGATCAAGGATATCCATTTTTACGTCGTATCGTGGTAAATGTTGTGGCCTTGAGATTATTTTACTCGTATCATTTTGACGTTCCGGGTATGGTTCGCTATACTTGGCCTCAATTCTTCCCAATTTACTGATTATCGCACTTCCACTTTGCTATTTCTCTTCGTCTCATTTCTCTCTCTCTCTCTTTCTCACATACGCACACACAAACGAACATACACTCATTCTTTTACCTTTTTATTTGTTATTTAATCGTTTATTTATCATTTTGATAATTCTCCGTAGAGACATACGTAAATGTGTGTGTGTGTTATATGCAGAACCATTTTCTGGTAAATACATTCTATAGATCTTTAGATCTCTCAGATCTATACTCGTCTTGGATATTTAAATGGATACATCTGATGATCTAACTGAAGCAAAGGTTAATTTCTTAGGGACATATTCAATGTTATTAAAGTGTATCAACGAACGGATACTCCATTTTCATAAGTTGATAATATAGTTGACAATATGTATGTCTACATGGGTAGTTGTGCGAAAAAAATAAAATGATCCTTTTGTAATCGTAAAATATTATATACGCGATCAGATCAGAGATTCTGTATAATTTCTTAACAACCCAATTTCAGGATATATAAAGGAGTCGAAAGACATTACAATGCCGCCTTTGCTTCCTTCCAAGGAACTTTGACGTGGCCAACTGTTTTGTGTTTTTGGGGAGGCCTAATAAAACGCAGCGCCGACAATGCCGTCGTAATAGCGAGCGTGCCTACGGCGCTTATTAAGGGTCTCGAATTTTTGGACTGACCGTCGTCGTTTCGGTCTGACAAGGAAATAACTTTCAGCGAAGATACACCGGACGGCCCGGCGAACATTGTATTCGTTTATTGGAAATCGATAAAAAGTTGCATGAATGAATGAATGGACGGACGGATGGATGGATATCGTAAAGCTTTGAATTGTTGAAATTTAAAAATATTAATACCGCGCTCGAGTATTTTACATATTAAAATCTTTTACTTGGTGAACGGAGAATACTGTTACATTCTCGTCGGCCATTTTGCGCGAACCTACGTCGACGGCGTTCTACTACAGCGCCGTCGATCCGCAAATCGTACAATTCACTTTTTTATCATTTTGGATTCTTCAGTACATTTTATTTTCGTGCAATTCTTTTTTTATTTCTTTTTCTTTTTTTTTTTGTTCCTTGCTCATAAGACTCATAAAAATTGATTATGACTTTTTTTTATAGATAAGATTCAGTTTTTTTTTTTTTCGGAAATTGTTTCAAAAAATTCTATTCTTTTTGTTTTTTTTTCTTAAACGAAAGAACGTTCGAAGTAAAATCTCAGAGAAATAATCGTGCGAATATAGTAGATATATTAGAATATATACGGTCAAACGTGAAGAATTTTTGATTCACTCGATGTCACTCACAATAACTTTACGTTATTGGAAATATAAAATCGATTATAAATGTCTGATATCATTTTGATTATTCATATATGAATGTTTTATTCACAGTATATACCTATGAATATTACAAATAATTGTTTTTTCTTTCTAA
Organism: Vespa crabro; assembly: GCF_910589235.1. Classification (NCBI taxonomy): domain Eukaryota; kingdom Metazoa; phylum Arthropoda; class Insecta; order Hymenoptera; family Vespidae; genus Vespa; species Vespa crabro. The sequence continues at coordinate 5,224,426 of NC_060962.1, forward strand.
TAGTAAGATAAGATTTTTTATATCATCGAATTTAAAATGACGTTCGAATTTAAAAACGTTCGACATAACTTTTAATTTTATCATTACAGAGTTTAAATCAAACGATAGTCTTCAAAAACTCGCGTGTTAATTAATCGATCGATATTTAATTTCGTTGTATAGTAATGACTTAAAGAATGATCATTGTTTAACGACAATTTTGTTGGATTTAAAAAATTAAATTCATTCGAAAAACTTTGTTTTCGAAAGAACAAAACAAAAGAGAGAGAGAGAGAGAGAGAAAAGAGTAGAAATCGCGTAACAACTCAGACAATTTTTTTGTTCTTCCTGCAAGGAATTCGCCGACAAACTCCTTTGTCTTTTTCAAACTTTCTGCTACGATTACCGAGGAGCTACGGTACTAATGCTTTCCAATCATGGGATTATCCCTACGTCCGTAGGGACAATCAGGAAAAGATACGCGGCCTCCTGTAATACGAAAGTCTGTAGCGAAGGGGAACGAGAGGAATGGTACGGGGTAGACCGGCTGTCAATCATTCGTGGGGTAGACTACCAATTTCTTCGCTTATAATTTCTGATGATTTCTTCGGACCGAGCGAACTGGCGCGGTCAGCCTCGTCCCATCTCTCTCTTTCTCTCTCTCTGTCTCTCTGTCTCTCTCTCTCTCTCTCTCTTTCTCTCTCTCTCTCTCTCTATCTCTCTCTCTCTCTTTCTCTCTCTCTCTTTCTTTTTCTTTCCTCACTACGAAAATCATCATAAGAAGGTAATTGCGCCGATCACGTACCAGCAGCTTGTATTTATCCTTTTTTCATTATAATAACAATGTAACGCGCGCCATAGCTCGAGTCTGGAAGTCGGGGTAATCATTGGTTCGACACACGGCTAAGGCCGATATATTTTTGCTGTTCGATACATATTCCAAGCCAATTAGCTGAAGGTAAGAGGGGTGGATATGGGGAAGACATCCTCCGGCTTCTCTCTTCTTGGATTCACGCATGTAACTTAAATGCTTTACGGTCGAAGGTCGACAAATTTACAATTCAGCTATAGGTATTATTTTACCTTGAAAACATGAACGATATATTTCATGCTATTTATTAAAAAGAAAAAAAAGAACAAAACAAAACAAAAAAAGAGAAGAAAAAATGGAGAAAAATAATAATAATAATAAAAAAATGACAAAATACCTATCGATACATCTCAAATCGTTTATTTGCAATTTTTCTCGGATGATAATAAAATTATATTCCTTTCTGTTTATCCTCGTAAAATCTTTATAATTTTCGATTTGATTGAACCGTCAAATACTTCTCTCATCTTTATTCGTTTAATCATATTATTTTACAATCGAAATTAATATTCATAAAATTATACATTTTTCAATGCCCGACTTCTAATAACGAAAAGACACGCGTATTTCGTTATATTTTTATAATATATCCAAATACACTTTATGTATTCAGAGATTAAAAAGAAAAAGATAAAGAAAAAAAAATATATAGGAATATAGAAAATATTCGTTTTTTTTTTAGGAAATACATATCGTTCCTTCATAAATGATACACATCAATAAGATTGGTTGAAAATATTTATGCGATAATCGATCTAATTGTAAAATGAGGTCGAAAGAAATTTTTTTACGTGTTACATAAGAAATAAGTTTCTTTGATTTCATGAGAAATAAATCGCGCGAACTTCGGACCACACAAGTTAGTATTGATATCTTTGAACAACTTGAAATACGTATCACGCTTAATGCATTCATGAAAATTATTTGTTCAACATAATAAGAAAGAATTTTTTTTCGTAATCTCTCAAGTTGTTATTAATACTTACATTTACATACTATTTACTTACTTATTTATTTATTTACTTACTTACTTACTTACTTTACTTACTTTACTTACTTACGTGCCTACGGTACGCATTCGTTTCATATTCCAATGTGAACTGTGAACGTTCACGAATGGTAAGGTAAAGCGACTTGTGTATGTACAGTCGAGGGAGTAATATACCTACATAGAACAAGTAATTATTCATAGCACGCAATTACCAGCAATATGCGCGCTCCTATGTCGTTGGCAACGTTCAAGTTCTGGTATCGTTGCATCAATAGCGGCACTAGTTGCAGTCTTGATTGCGGCTTTACGTTTGAAAACAATCTATTTATCTAATTAAGTCTCACTTTTGTATTGTTACCGACGCCATATTGGTTCTCTCTATTCTTTCTCTTTCTTTTCCCTTTTTCCTCATATCCCCCCCTCCGTCATATTTTCCTCTGCTTTTTTCTCTCTCTCTCTCTCTCTCTCTCTCTCTTTCTCCATTTCGTTCCTTCTTTTTTCTTGTATGCTTTAGCCATTATAATTACAAGGAGCCATTATTTTTAATACGGCACGGAATAGCGATACACCGGTATAGATATGGTATTCCTTTTTTCCAACTTTTCAAACTTTGTCAGGTTTTTTTTCTTTCTTTCTTTCTTTCTTCTTCTTCTTCTACTTTTTTTTCCTTTTCTTTCTTTTCTTTTTTATTTTTATTCAAACGACAAATTTCCAAGAAATTTTATCACAAGTCGTTGTCGCGACGAATTCGCGAGTACGATATCAACGATCTCCTCTAACTTTTTCCACATTTTAGTTTTGTTTTTTCTTTTTATCCCCGTTAAGTAACATGAATCATTTTTTTTTCTTTCTTATTTCTTCTTCTTCTTTTTTTTTTTCTTGTTGTCGTTTTATAGAAAATTTATCGATCACCTATGGATTTGTTTATCTCCACGATTGCAGCATGTCGCATGTTTATGCTTCTTTTTATTTCTTTTTCTTTTTTATATTTCAATTATCAATTATCGACGAGTATCAATGTGGTTCGGATGAATTATGTAAATTCTATTGTTAATTCTATGCCTTTGTGACAATCCTGATTGTTTAATGAACTGGATTGTTGAATGATGCTGTACATTTCACATTTTTTTTTTTGAATCAAATATTTTTTTGTTTGTCATTCTAATATCCTACGTTAAATATATAGATCATTGAATTAACGAGAATAAAAATAATCATTAAAATTTTGTGATATTCAGTACGAATACATTGTGATAACAAAAATATTCAGGACAAAAGCGATAATATCAAAAAGATATCGAGTAATAAATAATATCGAGAAATTTTAAAGGATTCATCATTTCAATGATTTAAAGGAATGATCGTGAATACGATAATAGATCTTAGATTTCTTAGGTAATGATTTTTAATAGAAAAAACAAAAAAAAAAAATCTGACAAAAGTGTTATTTATTCCGATATAAAATAATCAATTTATTTTAGAAAATTTCGAGTTTACCTATTGTACCAATCTAATATAAAAAATAGATATAATTCTAACGACGAACACCTTTCTGATTATATTTTTTATATAATTTATATAATACAAATTAATGACAATCTAAAACTTTTATTAATCTATAAATTAATGACAAATTGATCGAGAAACAAGGAAGAAACTGTTTATTCGAAGATGCGATGAGCCGAGAATTCTGTGACGTAATAAAGTAGGTACGTACTTAAACATCGGCGAGATAACGGAATTGGACGATTGAACGATCTGAGAAGATAAGAGCGAATAAGGTTAATTAATGTCGTCTAAAAATGCGACCTGAATATATATCGTAGATGTAACTATTCTACGACTTTCTTGAATTCTCGAAGGGACAGTTACAAATTCTTCTTCTTCTTCTTCTTCTTCTTACGATTCGTTACAGTTTTCTTACAAGATGCGAGACTATGCAATGCAAGTTAAATTAATTCGTGCTAAAAAGGGAGATAGTGGACGTGCTGCATCCGCTCTTTGTCGGACATGGAAAAACATCAAAGGTCCATTTGCCGACGGTACTTAACGAATAAAATTATCGTACTTACTTTACTAATTTATTAAAAAAATATTATTTTTTCTCGTCAATATGCAATATCATTGAGAATATTTTTTACAATTTTGAATTAACGAGAAAATTAATGATATCGATAGATCGAAAACTTTTCACGTGTTAATACTACAAAAATTGAATATATATATATATATATATATATATATATATATATATATACATATATATAGATAAATTATGCATTCATGTGTGTGCGTGTGTGCGTGTGTATATGTATATTTTTTCCTCTTCCTCTTCCTCTCTCTTTCTCTCTCTCTCTCTCTCTCTCTCTCTCTCTCTCTCTCTCTATTTATTAAACGATGATATTATCAAAGCAGTTTTGTGTTGTAATCTATCTCTTTTCACTATATAACGGACACATTTTGAAAACAAACTATATAAGGTATAGGACGAGTTGCATGTCAGTGATACGTTTCGATCGGTTTCATCGTGTTATAGTTCTTCCTTTTTTCTTTCATTTCTTTTCTTTTTTCTCCTTTTTTTTTTTCGTACCTCCTGTTTCATCCCTTATCGGTGTTATCTCAGTCGTCAGGCACGATCGTCCAAGTGTAGGTACAATCGAGAGTCAAAGTCAGGGATCTCGTTGGTTTCTCGGGGCTGCTGTTTTTTTTCCCTCCCCCTCTCCTTACCCTACCCCACTTCTTTTTTCCTCTTTTCCTTTTTTTTTTCTTTTTTTTTTTTTCATGAACATCACCCTCACACACCAGTTTCTAACCATTGTCACAATCGTTTCAGTCTACGTTTCCTACAACAACGAGGAGATATCGTTCGTGTCTCGTGATCCGATAGCACTCACGAAGCTAGGAGTCTCTTTCTCCTAGCTGGATAAGAATAACGCGACGGCAAAAACGGGCATACGTGTAGGTATAACATATCGTATCTACCTACGACTGACAAACACTTACTTGTACATACGTATGTATATATGTATATATATATATATATATATATATATATATATATATATCTATTTAAATGTATATACATAGTTAGACAGGTAGATGTATATTATGGACGACACAAAATGGTCGTAGATCGTAACGTTTGTCGATCGTCGCCGAGAATCTAGTGGATCGTAACACGTAAATCGAGAATAGGCGGTACGTTGCGTTTGAAAACGTTTGCACCTGCTTATCTCCGCGGTATCTTTATATGGTAAACGTTTTCTATATTTATATATATATATATATATATGTGTGTGTGTGTGTGTGTGTGTGTGTGTGTGTGTGTATTTGTTTGTATATATATATCTATATTATATATATATATATATATAATTATGTTACGAGAAGATCACTCGATCATTATTATGATGTTCATAATAGTACCTACTCAGTTATTCAACTTTTCAGTAAAAGAAATTGCTTGGTCTAAGCGTTTTCTCTTTTTTCTTTTTTTTTTTTCTTTTCCTTTTATCTACAAATAAATTTTACCACTATCGTTATCTATAGTTTTACGATATAGTCAATTTTTAGAGTTACATAGGTAGTATATCTTTTCTTTTTTCTTTTTTCTTTTTTTTTTTATCTTTCGTTTAAATTATTAAGTACTATTATCATTGTTATCACGTAATAATTGATATTTATAAAAATGTAACATTTAGACACATACACACACACACACACACACACATCTAATTTAATTTGAGTTCAATTATATATATATTTATATTTTTTTTTTTCGTAATAATCGTTTCATCGGATCCATATGAATTATTATGAATTATAAATTTACAAGAGTTGATTTTTTAATGTATTATAATTAACAAAAGACAACCTATAAATTAGGCATAGTAAAATTGATGTTGACAAAATAAAATAAAAATCATGTTTTAAATAAAAATCCTAAATTAAATATCGTATTAACGCGGTGTCTCGAATAATATTGAAATAATTTTGAATCACGAAAGTGCGTCGATTTAATTAAAAAAATATTAATATTAAATGGAAATTAAATTTTCAATAAATCAAATCGACAACTCTAGATGTTTATCTTTAAAGATATTAATAGATCAAACGTTATATACTTCGATAACTACATAAAATTCTTCATTGAATCGGAAAAAAAAGCTTATGACTTTGATACATAAAAAAAAAAAGGATAATGATATCGTCAATTATAATAAAATTTACAATAATCTCCGAGTTTATCTCTCTTTCTCTTTCTCTCTATCTCTCATCTAACAAACTTTTTATCATTCTTTTATATAAATTCTATACAAAAGAGGGAAATTACGAAATTGAAAAAAAAAGAAGAAAAAAAACAAAAAAAAAAAAATGAAAAACAAAAGAAAAAAAATACAAACAAAAAAAAAAGTAAAAAGAAAAGAATTCGCGACTTGTATCAAAGAAGAAGAAATCCTTGGGTCATCCTTTCGAACTTAAATAGCGGGAGTTTTAATAAGAAGTAAAAAGAAAGCAAGAAGAAGAAAAGGAAGACGATGAGAAGTGAAAGAAGCAGAAGAAGGAAGAAGAAGAAGAAGAAGAAGAAGAAGAAGAAGAAGAAGAAGAAGAAGAAGAAAAAGAAGAAGAAGAAGCAGAGGAGAACAAGACGACGAAGATGATGATGATAATGATGATGATGATGATGATGATGATGAGAGAAAAAGAAGAAGAAGGATAAAGAAGAGAAAAGAAGCAGAGAATCTGGAAGTATGTTCTGCCGATCGGTATCGTCTCGTTCGTGGGTTTTGCGGTTAGGTTGGTTGTAGCGCCATGCTGGCATTACGATTGGTCGATTCTGGAAGGTTTCTGGGCGTGGTTAGAATTCAGAGTGGGGTTTAAGAACAAAGGGTTGGTTATCGTGGATTGTAGGCGGTAACTATGAAGGCTGTTTTCTCTCTCTTTCTCTTTCTCTCTTTCTCTCCCTTCTCTCTCTCCCTCTCTTTCTCCCTCTTTCTATTTCTCCCTCTTCCTCTCCCACTCTCTCTCTCTCTCCCTTTCTGTTTCTCTCGCTCTTTCTCTCTCTCTCTCTCACTGTCACTCTCACTCTCTCTTTCTCACTTAACTCACCACTACATTGAAGGACAGCTTCGTTCCGATCTATGCCACGCTCTCGTACGCTACCGCCGGCAGGCCTCGGCAGTACACGAGCCGCTTCTCCGAAGCGAGCACCGCATCGTGTTTTCGCGCCTCGGCCGCTTTCCGAGCGCGAGACGAAACTATACGAAAGCTAATCGACGACGTGCTTCATTATTTCGAGAAAAGCTACCCACCCCCTCCCCTCTACCCCGTATCGACGATCGCGTCATTTCTCACGCTATTTTACATACACCTGGTTGTCGATAAATATATATATATATATATACATATACATATACATATATACATATTTATACGTACGTAAATACTTTGATATATTATCTTTGATACATCATCGATACATCTCATTGATAAATACCTACATTCGTGTGTACGTACATTTGGATATCATATATATATATATACATATATATATATATATATGTGTGTGTATACATATCTGTATACATATATATTTATATATATTAATAATTTTTTGTTTTCGTTGTCACGTTTCCTTCGTTATTATTTTTCTTTTCTTTTTTCTATATTTTCCCTTTTCATTTCTATTTTCTCTTTTTTTTTCTTCGTCTTTTTCCTCCCTTTATAATCCTACCATTCATTGGACCATTTATTTGCGAATAGCCGCGCAAGCGAGTGTTATGCAAGCGTTGTGTATGAGCCGGGATAGGAAAAAGGAAGAAAAGGAAGAGGAGGACGAGGAGGAGGAGGAAGAAGAAGACGAGGACGAGGAAGAGGAGGAGAAGGAGCGTAGATGAGAGAGAGAAAGAGAGAGAGAGAGAGAGAGAGAGAGAGAGAGAGCAAGAGAGAGAAAAGATCAAGATCGTTTTTCGTCAAGTCACGTGACGTGCGAGGAACTTCCTCAAGAGATACCAAGTCAAAGTCTTCTTGTTTCGAAGGGTTGTCATTGAATGACATATCAATAAACGGATGTTACGTAAATGAATTACGACAATTTTCATTTTGCAAAGTTCTTTTCTAATGGATGATTTAGTGAAAATAAAACGGGAAACTTACGTTCGCAACTTAGTGACCTTACGTTGTGGATCTACGCGAGCCATGAGGATAGAATCTAATCTAATTATCGGCGTAACAAGGGAAAAGACAAAATAAATAGAGAAAATACATCGATATCTCGATTCCCATAGTGATTGTTTAAAAAAGTGAGATTGTTCATTAAACGATTGCGACGTCGGGGAAAAACTACTACAGGATGATAATTCGATCGTCTCGCTGGAGGTGGTGGGAGTGTAACGCGAGTTTTTTTTAATAAACATTGTATCATCGGAGCTTGAGCTTTTTCTTTTTTAATTTATCTCGTTTTGCGGGGAGGGGGGTGTGGAAAGATATCGTGAAGTGGTTCATCTATCTTTAAAGCTTTTTCATTAATTTAATAAATTAACAAAAAAAAAAAAAAAAACAAAGAACAAGGAAATAATACGAATTAGATTTAAGATTCTAAGGATTATTAGAAGACGAATAAAAAAGAAATAAAAAAAAACAGAGAGAGAGAGAGAGAAAGAGAGAGAGAGAGAGAGAGAGAGAGAGAGAGAGAGAGAGAGAGAGGGTGTATCAACGGATAGTAAAACGGCAGCTGCTGGCGAACTATCATGCTCGACGAGTTCCGTCGAGGATGACGTAGTGTCGAGCGGAAGCAAGGGGCGTTACGGTTTGCACGGTGTACGCGCTGGATAGAACCGCCTCGGCGGGGTTAGGGGTGGTTGGGGGTGGCGGTGGAGTAAGTAGCAGCAGCAACAGCAGCAGCAACAGCAATAGCAGCGGTGGAGGAGGGGGAGGAGGGGGAGGAGGAGGAGGAGGAGGGTGCGGTGGTGGTGTAGGTGGTGTAGGAGGTGGTGTAGGTGGTGGTGGTGTCACGGCACCTAGCCTGATAAACGTCTGTGGACCACCCGGAACATCCCTTGCACCGCCGACGGATTACGCGACGGCTGCGGCTGCGGCTGCGGCGGCAGCGGCAGCGGCGGCTGCAGCAGCAGCGGCATGTTATCCCACGGGATCAACGCTCCCACTTTCTACGTCGCAGCAACACCCACAATCACATGTCGTTGATACCACGATGACACCAACGTCAGCACCTGTGCCGACTCCGACATCGGCGTCGGGCCCTAATAATCCTGTCGCCATGAGCCAACTTGGGACCGTCTATGCTACCAAAAGAAGACGACGTAATGGCAAGAGGTTTGTAATCTTTAGCGCACTAATGTGCATACTAATATCTCTAATTAATCGAGAAATGTTCGGGAGGGGGAGAGGGAAAAAGGGGTAAAGTGATTCGTCATAACGTTCGTATTGGTCTTTGAAACATCGACTTTTCTTTTTTTTCTTTCTTCTTATTTTTCTCTTTTTTTTTTCTTCTTTTCTTCCATTTTTTTTTTTAATGCGTTATAATGCACCATCACGTATATAGAATAAAAAAGAATAAAGAGATCAGATAAGTTTAAATGAATAAAGAACAAATGATTATCATTTGATAATCATACTAATTCATAGAGAAACGTGAAAACCATAGTAACGTGCAATACACGTAAATATAAATGTCGTTCCGATTCAAGGATTCATCGGAACTAATCGTTTTCGTTTTATTTTCAATTTCTATTTTTTATTTTTTTATTTATTTATTTATTTATTTATTTTTTTCTTTTTATCCCTCCTCCACCTTCCCATCAGTTCAGTTTTACAAACTATAGTTATAGTCAGAGCAGTATAGCAATCGTGTCAATGAAACCAAGAATGATACCGGCTACTCACGTGCAGTTTAATCGTTCGAAGGGACGATAGCACCGAGTATCGTGATCGTCTGCATAAATCATGCGTGACTTCGAAGGTGTTAATGGAAGAGAGAGCTCGACTGCTCGCGCGTAGATAGGTAATTGTATCCATTTAGAGACGTTTCTAAAGACATTAGACAGTCGTTAATCGACGACGACTAACATACGCTAGGTATTCACTATCTACATGATTTTTTTAATTCTTTCTTTTATTTATTCATTTGTTTATTTATCTTCTTTCTTTTTCTTCTTTTTTTTTTCTTTTTTTTTTTTTTTTTTAAGGACAATTTCCAATTATTAATTCTACGACATTCAGAATCAATCAACGAACTTACGTTTTTTAATATTTATTATTTAATGTCTACGTACTCACACACAGACACATATATATATATATATATATATATATATATACATTTGTTTAATTATTATTAAACCTTATTACTTTGATCGAGCATCAGTACTATCAATCACAAATATTTTTTTCGTTTTCTTTTAATAAACCCTCTCTTACTGAGATAAACAATTATCTTAAAGAAAAAAGAAAAAAAAAAAGAAAAAGATATTACGTAGTATTTTCTTAACAAAATTTTCTTAATTAAAATTTATGAAAATCTCTTGGAAGTTGGCAGTCGCACGTGCGCGCGCACCACAAACACACATATACACGTGCTATGATATTTTTGAAAAGGGATAAGTCTTTTCGATTTGACGATGATGTTCGATCGAGTCGAACATTTTTTTTTCTTTTTTTTTTTCTTTTTTTTTTCTTTTTTTTTTTTTTTATATAAAATTAATTGACGAACCTGACGATTTTAAATGTCCACTAATCTAAATGTCTTTTTTTCTCTTTTTCTTTTTCTTTTTTTTTCTTTTTTCCTCTTCTTCTCTCCTCTCGAATGTCGTAGAAATTTACTCGCGTGATAATTGTCGTTTGAGAAATTCAAGTAATCTACGGCAGGTCGAGTAAAATCCTTTAATCCTTTAGCAACGATATCTACCCATCGTCTTTCTCATCGGTTTATTATTATCTTCCTTTTATATTTATTGTTATCATACGTACGTTTACTTACTCTACGTTCGTGCAAACACGTGCTTCTCGTACGGTCGGTAGAACGAAAGCACGTGCTTTATAAATCGAAGGAATTACACGTACACCCTCGTGCGTATCGAACGAAAGAAGATACGTTCGTGTAGAGTCGGATACTAAAGTTAAGCCGACGGCAACATAATGCGCGCTTGATTACGAAGGAATGGGAAATTAAACGTTGGAATAAATTTTCTAGAAATTTTTCCACCTTGGTTCTATGTCTGCCTCTTTCTCTCCTTCTCTTTTCTTTATTTTTTTTTTCTTTCTTTCTCCGCCGCCCCCGCCCCCCCCCATTTTTCCTCTTTTCGAAACTGTCGAGATATGAAAACTGGAGGGAGGGGGCGATTATATATATATATATATATATATATATATATATATATATATATGTATATATATATAAGAAGAGAAGACGTTTTGAACGAAAAAAAATTTAAATATAATAATTTTTTTTTAAATGAGTTTCGATTTAATTGAACAAAATTTATTTTCTTAATAGCCAAAAGAAAAGATCGATCTTGGTTTATTAATAATAACAATTTTATAAACTTCATTCGTAATAATAAGAACAAATCAATGATGTTACATCGAATCCATTATTCGAAATATTTCTATTTTATTTCACGAACATAGTGAGTAGAATTAACACGTAACCATCAATGCACGTAAACTACATACCTTGTTACTTATAGACCTAAGTAAGTACTTATTTGTTTGCTTATTTGTTTACCTATGATTGGAACTTTTTTTCTTTTTTTTTTTTTTTTTTTTTTTTTTATAAATTTGACTACGTCAAAGAATCGTTCCAAAGGATGGTTATCTCGTTTAAGAAGTTATCCTGTCGAGGATACATTGGTAAAGAGAGCTCTAGTTCGTGATCTCTCAGGGATCACGAAGGATCGTAATGGAGTTTTAAACGGTCTTTGGAGGTGTAGGTACTCTAGAGGCAACGGATCGTCGATCCTTTTTCTTTCTTCTCTTACCTTATAGTTCGGCTTTCGTTTGATACGCTAAAGAAGAAAGGGAAGAAGAGATAGTCCAGACGTATTCCATCCAATGGGGGAAATGCCTCGAGGCATTTCTACATCACTGATTCATCTTTTGCTTCCTCTGTTCCCTTCGTTTTACATCGAGGCGTCGATCTTAGAAGGAGTTCTTACCCTGGGGCCATAAGGAACTTCGATCGAAACGTTTGCCCTTTTCGAAAGGATAGACTAGTGATTTTCCCGTCAACGAGGAACACAATATTTGATCTTTCTTGCGAGAAATTCGTTACGTAAAAAAAAAAAGAAACAAAAAGAGAAAAGAAGAAGAAAAAAAGAAGAGATAAAGACCGAGAGAGAGAGAGAGAGAGAGAGAGAGAGAGAGAGAGAGAGAGAGAGAGGGAGAAAAGAAAAAGAAAAGAAATACGGATTCAATTGCAGAATATAGAAGAGAAAATCGTAGATAGGAAATGTTTCGTTTTTTCTTCTTCTTCTTCTTCTTCTTCTAATTTTTCTTTCTTCCCTTTTCTTTTCGTTGCGAATGACAATGAAGGAAGATTTATCTTTAACGATCCCGCGGTATTTGGTTGTAACGAGGGCAACACCAGAGTTTCCCTAAAATTTTCGATGGTTCGAGGAAGAAGTTGCCTTGCGATGCACGCCGCGCTCTTGCCGTTGCCTAATGACAGCAGCTTCTATAATTTGGAGTTTTTGAACGAACGGCTAAATTACCGGCGAACCAAGGGATTACTGTTATTACACGCGGCCGCGGACTCAGTCGAAAGCTGATTATACTTTAGTCAGTCTCTCTCTTGATCTTGACTCTCGTTCGACTGTCAGCTTCGCTCTCGTTCGCCCTTCTCGATCTTACAAGGGACGACGGCACGAGAAACGACGAGGGCCCTTAACTTTAATTCCAATTTTCTGTGATCGTCGAAACGATTCGTTAATCTACCTTGCAAATACTATTTTCTTTCATTTCTTTTTTCCTATCACTCCACCCTCTCCTCCCCCTCCCCTCCCACATGCCCCCTCCCCCGACTACCTACTCCCACTTTCTTCTCCATCGATGTTCCAATCTTTGTCCTTTAAATTATCAATTTTATTATCATTTTACGTCGCACGCGCTTTAACTTCGATTAAAGTCGGACATATTGAAATTTATCATATTTGCATTGAAAATATCTTTTCGCGATCGATCACATCCCATGCATTCGTCCATTTAAATCTTTTTCTTTCTGAAATTTCTTCAATATCCTAATGGATACATAGATAAACATAATTTTCCGGTTAATTTCGAAGGGTTTTAAGGTTCCAATGAGCCAATTGAAATTGTATATCTATCGTCGGATGGTATTTCGAGTCATTAAAACGAGAGAACACTTAAAACTCTTGTGGCGCAGCGTAGTAGCCCGATCATTCTCATTCCATGGACGCGCGGTCGGCCACGTTTTGGCTGATTAGTTCTTAAGTAATTGCCGTGCATCCTTATGACCTTATAACGTGAGTTTATAGCCTTGTAATGAACCTGCTTCCAAAGACGTTAGCCTCGCTTAAACCGAACTTGCTGCTGTTATACGCTTACCATAAGATACATATTACGGTTCGCCGTGCTCATATCGATTTTCAAAAAAAAATAAAAAAATAAAACAATAAAATCGTTCACTGTCGCCAATCGGCGATGGCGTTACGCAAAATGATCTTGTACCCATTGTTATTATTATTATTATTATTATTATTTTTTTTTTTTTTTTGTTATATTATCTCGAAGGAGCAAACGGTCATTCATGTAGATAATTGTTTACAATCGATGATACTTTTTTTCTTTTATCTATTTCTTTCTTTTCCTTTTTTTCTTTTTCTTCTTTTTTGCTTACTTCGCCTCGGCCCACTTTTTTTGTTTTTCCTTCTTTCCTCTCTCTCTCTCTCTCTCTCTCTCTCTCTCTCTCTCTTTTCTTCGTTACTCTCGCAAAAGAAGAAAAAAAAAAATGAAAAAATGAAATAAGAAAAAAGAAAAAAGAAAAAAGAAGAAGAAAAGAAAGGAAGAAAAAAAAATATGTCGCAGGAAGGTACGAGAGGAGGAGAAGAATTTCATTCTCGGTATTAATCGAGGATATAATTTACCTACTCTTTCCACGTTGCAACGTTGCAGCCTGTAATTTAATAGACTCGCCTTACGTTAGTCAGAGCCACGATGCGTTTCGCCCCGTGTACAGGCATATAGCCGATTCGCGACAAGACCATTACTCGCGGAAGAGTCATAACTCCCGTAACCCGCCGTTCCAAACAGATTTAACACCTCGTATCCAATTATGATTGGTGCTCCATTATGTTTATACCTGTGCGTTTACGTTACTGCTTCCGAAATGAAGATTCCTCTCCCCGCCCCCGCCCTTCCCCCGCCTTTCCACCTTAACCCTTCTCCATCCTAAGGAAATATAATACGCTTACGACAAACACGTTGGAATTCTCAACGAAATCGAATTATCCAATACTTCATAAAAAACATACAAGATCTTATATCAGCACAAATGTCGCATATTTCAATGCGTTTAAATGACGAACAAATAGTTTTTTTTTTTTTCGTGCGAATGAAAAAAACACGAAAAAAAAAGAAAAAAAAAAAAAACAAAAAAAAAAAAAGGGAATGACGCGAGGCGCCATTCTTTCGTTTTATCCTTTATTATTTTTTCTTTCTTTTCTTTTTTTTTCTTTCTTTTTTCTTTTTTCTTTCTTTCTTCTTCATCCTCGACAAAGCCTCTAATCGCGCATTTATTATTTGATATAGAACGATTGTCGATTAATAGGACAATCGTTAGATATTAACGGATATGCACTGGCTATGAAAGTGTAAAAACGTTTCGAGTTGAACGGTGTTGCGTCCGATCTTTTCGGCGTTCCAGAGGAGTGCTGAATGGGCCTCACAGCAAGAAATATCCGTCCTCGTGGTTACGGCAACGTGAATAGAGCCATAACGAAGTGAAATGTGCAGGTGAATTTATGCTCCAGGAACGGAGGAGCCTCTTAGGCAGCCGTTGCTCGAACAGAGAACTCAATAGTAGGTATCGAAGGATCCTTCAAACGAGAAAGAAAGAAAGAAAGAAAGAAAGAGAGAAAGAACTTGGAGAGAAAGAAGAAACGAGTTCGATTTTCTTCGAATGTTTATAACATATACATATGTATGTATATTCATCAGGTTTATCGATAAAAAATAATCAATAGAATCCCGGTGATCATAAAATTTTAGATTATATTAAAAAGACGAGATAAACCATAAAACTACTGATTATAATTAATCATTAGAACGTGAAAATCATTCTTCTGAGACTTTTCAATAAATGACAATAGTTAAAAACGTGAATGAGAATCTTATCGAAATCCATTTAAATTCTTATGGGGATTGGATTAGGGAAGGAGGTGGGGGGCCGGGGGTGGTTAATATCAACGTTGAACATTTTACTCGCGATCACATGTCGCTGAAGAAGTGATAATCTTTGTAGTCTTTGAAATTTCATTCGGAAAGAGGCGGCCCTGTGTGTCGGTTGGCAACGATGTATCTCATCCGGATTTGGGGCCCGGACTCGAGGCAAGCAGGACCGGTACGGCGCTGTGTGTTTAACTATTCAATAATTCATCCCGCCATTCATCACCAACGAAGTGTAAAATTTATCTTATTTTTATGTATTGGCCCCCTCCAGTTCGCCCCCACCATGAATCAAACTCTTATTAGTCTCGATTTGTTTGTTGAGCGTGCGCGCGCGCGCGCTCGATCGCGTTCGGCTAAGATCTCTCTCTCTCTCTCTCTCTCTCTCTCTCTCTCTCTATCTCACACACACACACACACACACACACACACACACACACGATCTTTCTCTATCTATCTTCTCTTTTTCTTCCTTTTATTTTCGTTCTTTTCTCTTTCTCTCTCTTTTTTTTTTTTAAAGTCCTCTTTCTCCAAAAAAAAAAAAAAAGAAGAAGAAGAAAAAACAAAAAAAGGAAAAGGAAAAATAAAAAAGGAAGAAAAAAAGAAATTAAGAGACGAAAGTCTCTATGAAAGTAGACAGTATAAACTTCTCATGTATCGTGTTCGATCGTTTTCTCATAATTTTCGAAGGTCGATAATTAATCATGTCGTTCAGGATAATTTATTCGTTCCTCCTTTTTCATTAAGAAATGGACGAGAGAAGAAGAGGAGTAGGAGGAGGGAGGGGGGAGGAGGGTGCGGGGGGAGGAGGATTAAGAGTGACATAGACGTTTGGTCCTCGATTAGAGAGAGTCACAGGTAGTAAGTAGGTACTTAGATACGTAGATACAACATATATACTTCCGGTGGCAGGAGTTCCAGGGTATATCTCATTGTCATTACGTCACTAGACTCTGTCATTTGCTTTTTTCAAGCATCCGTTTTTCTCACCGCGGGATACACGAGGGGCTTGATGATCGTAATTATAGACGAGCCGTTGTAAAGAAGGCAGGCAGGACGAAAGGACGGACGGACGGACGGACGGACGGACGGACAGTTGGACGGATGGACGGACAAACGGACGAACGGACTGACGGACTGACAAACTCGACGGAGTCTCTAATGCAGCTGCGCACATACGTCCACGCTTGGTGCGATTTGTTTCGACTTTGGCTTCTTGATTTGCTTTAGTTTCGTCTCTCTCTCTCTCTCTCTCTCTCTCTCTCTCTCTTTCTTTCTCTTTCTTTGTTTTTTTCCGTGCGATATCCACGTCGAGTTTTTTTTCCTTCTTATTAATTTTTAACGACAGAGAAAAAAAAGGAGGAAGATGAAGAGAGAGAGAGAGAGAGAGAGAGAGAGATCGTATCTATCAGCGTCCATTAAGATAATAATGAAAATTCAGATGACATTTCAACGTTAACGCTTTGAGATAAATTTCAATGAAATCCTGATTTTCCTTTCTTTTTTTTTTTTTTTTTTTTATTGCAAAATAAAATTCAAATTTTTATAAGCGGTGCATAGAATGAAATAGAGAAAGAGGGAAAAAGAGAGAAAGAGAAAGAGAGAGACAAAGAAAAATTGAAGGTAGGCGTCAGAATCCTCAACGTCAGGTTCCTCGTTGCATCCCGTCATTTCGCTATCCGCTCGTTTCGGCAGAATTTGCATTTCAAGCAACGCAAAATTGGGCGGCGCAAAGATAGAGCTAATGCTCGCGGGGCGGTCCGCAGCGCCGTGTAAAGACAGGGTATACCTGACAATTCCGGCTTCATCATCGTCTACGCGCTTTCACATCGACTTTTCATTTTCTTCTGCATCGGGTAAACGAATATAAGACGGACGGGATGGACGGACGCTCGATGGTTCTTTCGAATTTGCCCGAAGCCATTACGAATTACCGAATTACGAGAATTACGTATCGGAAGTATGGTTAAAAATCAATTTGTCCGAGGGATTTGTAAGATAGATCTCTCTCTCTCTCTCTCTATCGTCGTATATTTACGGTTTTTAACATAGTATTCGCTTTAGTTTTGCGCGGGTGAGTTTGGATTTGGAAATTTGATCCGAAAAAAGAAAGAAAAGAAAAGAAAAAAAAAAAGAAACTGAAGGAAACAAAAAAAATATAGCGCTACCCTATACGTTTTCGCGCGCTTTTTCTTTTCATGGATAGTAAGGTTATATGTCGAACTGATCAGTAGTATATTATTAGCTTGCCTAGAGGTTAGCTTCGAAGATTACACGTCTGCGATCGAGTTTCGTCTCTCTCTCTATTTCTCTCTCTCTCTCTCTCTCTCTCTCTCTCTCTCTCTTGCTCGCGCTATCTCTTTTTCTCTCTCTCTCTTTCTCTCTGTCTCTCTCTCTCTCTCTCTCTCTCTCTCTCTCTCTCTCTCTTTCTCCCACTATCGCGAATTAGTAAAAACAGATTCTATCCCAAATTTACATATCTACATATCAACATAGATATATTCCGCAACGACGAGCACAACTCCGATCGATGACGATGACGTTCGTTCATCCATAAGTTTTAGCATCGTATAGCAATATCCTGTAGGGTACCTTTATCGCTCAACTCAGTGATCGATGCTACTCGTTTGAAAAATCGTTTACTTTTAAGAATAATCGGTAGACGCGGTTTGCAACCTGATAGTCGTATCCGTGGTATGTATGTGTGTGTATATATATGTATGTATGTATGTATGTATGTATGTATGTATGTATGTGTATGTATGTATGTGTGTATGTGTGTATGTGTGTTTGCGCTCGCTCGCGATGTGACCGATCCAGTGTTGCCATTTTAGAAGTTTTCCCGCCTGGAGTTCTCTCTTTTTCGAGAAATCCAAGGGATTTCAGTATTCATCCGATAAACTGGAAATGTTCCTTGAAATTGTAGTTACTATCATGGAAGTAACTTATTTCAATACCATATCAAGCTATTTGATATTTTATATACAATATATATACATATATATTATATAGAATATATATATATATATATATATATATATCATAATTATATATATATATATATACATATATATTCTTTTTTTTTCTTAATTTTTATTTTCCCTTTAGTCGGGATTTTTACATCTTTTGACTTAGTTACCGACGATATAAACGGTGCAAATTGTATGATATCAAACTAACGCGTCGTTGCCCCTCACTGTTTTCCAAGATGGCGGATGTATGCTCGTTTTCTCTACTACCATTCGGTGCACGGCTCCGCCAATTGGATACGTCCGGTCTCCCGGTCCGAACGAAGGTGTTCGATCGATGTGGAAGTTTTAAACGTGAGCGACGATCCGCGTCGAAATAGATTAGTCTCGGGGAATGAACGATTTATCAAAATATGAAAGAAAAAGAAAAAAGAAAAAAAGAAAAAGAAAAAGGAAAAAAAAAGGAAAAGAAATAAAAAGAAACAAAAAAAAAACTCATCCAACATTACGCGATGTCGATTATTATTATTTCGATTTACGATCACTTTTAGTTCGATCATTGGTATCCGTTGATTAAAGACGACGGCCATTTTACCGGAGCCATATTGATTTAATTCGTAAGTATTTACTTAATGTATTACGACAGGTAACTTGCAAATTTAAGATAATTAATACATGCATATATGTACATACATACATACATACATACATACATACATACATATATATATACATGCATACATATATACATATATATATATGTATACATATGTACATACAAACATACACACGCACAAACATATATATATATATATATATATATATATATATATATATCTTCTAATATTTCTAAAGACTATCAAATCGAATGCGACGAAATCTTAATAAGCCAGTTAAGTTAGATAATAAATGCGACTATTAACAAGATGCGGGAAGCGAGAAAAGTTGGAGATAAAGTATGAAAGGATGTACTGGAGCAAGCAGCTAAGTGGTTACTCGTCTCTATCGCTTTCGTGCGTCCCACACTGTCGCTTGATTTCGATTCACTAACTATACATGTGTGTATGTATGTATGTATGTATGTATGTCTCTGTCTGTCCTTGTCTCTCCGCCTTCCTCTGTACACGTGTAAAGAACAATAAAGGAGTACACGTGCGAACTTGGAAAGGGAGGGATTAGGTAGGTACAAGGCACGAATGCCTTGTCGTTCGTTGTTGTTCTTGTTATTGGCTCGAACTTCGATCGTTCATTTTTCCTTCACGTTACCAACTCCTATTCGTCTCTCTTCTTTTTACGTAGTTATGTTACTTACTTACTTACTTACTTACTCACTTACTTACTTGCTTACACTTAATATACCTATATATATATATATATATATATATATATATATATATATGTATGTATACATACATATTTACTCGTGTATATGTAATACACAAATGAACACATATACGCAGACGCAGATATTCTATGGTGAACATTATAGAATCGTCGAATTCCGCGATTCTTTACATCGCTCGCGTGTGCTCGCACTTGGAAAGTTTCTTACTCGTCTAGACATCGGAATTACTCTCTCTCTCTCTCTCTCTCTCTCTCTCTCTCTCTATTTTTCTTTCTATCTCTTTCTCTCTCGGTTTTTCTTTCTTTCTTTCTCTTTTTCTCGCGCGCTCACGTTCCACGTTTCTACTAGGTATATACTATTTGTTTTGCGAATAGACTATGAAAGTGCTTTGGACGCGTACTAACTTCTTATCGCTTAGGTTCGACGTGAAATCATAATGATATCATTACGACGGACCATACATGCTGGCGCTTGTGGCAGCTATAGTAAATATAACCGATAATAAAACGTTCTGACTATCTATATCTCCGTGATACTATAGCTTCCTTAAATAATAAATATCACCGATCTAGTACTATACTTATACGATTTTGTTGTTATCGTTGTCGTCGTCGTCGTCGTTGTTGTTATTGTTGTTGTTTTTCTTACTAAAGTTGGTTGTCCTAAAGTAGCAACGATTTCTTTCGTGCACGATGTACAAATTTGCGTTGGCGTAGAAGAACTTTTTTTTTCTTTTTTTCTTTTTCTTTTTTTTCTTCTTTTTTTTGTTTTTTTTTTTCTTAAAGCTCTCTGACGAATTAACCAACTTCACGCCTACTTTACTCTGAGAGATCGTTTTTCGTCCACACGAATAAAACATCACGTAATACTTATTTACCTATGTACTTAAGTACTTACCTAAGTACGTATGTATGTGTATATACGTTCAATCGAAAGTAAGACATCAATTTTTTAAACTACATATATATATATATATATACATGTGTTACCGGCGATTACAAATGGAGTATTATATTTACTAGCAAACTTTTTCTCTCCTTTCCTGCATTTCTCTTTCTTTTTCCTCTTTTTTTTCTCTTGTGTTTCTTTTTTTCTTTTTCTTTTTCTTTTTTTTTTTCTCTTTTACATAAGGGTTAAGTAGGTACATAGGTAGATGGGTTAACTCAGATAGGTACTCGATATCGTTTCTCGACTATATAAAAGACTTTATTCTCATATCTCGAACAAGTGTTTGATTTAACGTAAAACGTAACATAACGTAACGTAACGTAACGTAACGTAACGTAATGCAATGTATCGTAAAGATTAATTCGATTAGTTTACCTGATCAAGATCTGACAGGAGAATATATATATATATATATATATCTATTTAGTGAATAGATATATTATATGTCCGTCGCACTACGATGTAAACGTTTACAATCTTGAAACTAAATCGCTATTACTACGAAATTCGTAATATCATATGGTTTCTTTGATATATATATACATATATTTATATATATATATATATATATATATATATATGTATGTATATGTATGTATGTATGTATGTATGTATCATTTAGGTGACCTTCCTTCGAACTCATTACACGATTGTAATAGCACGATTATGTTACATACGTATGTATGTATGTATGTATGCATGCAAAGGTATATGGACGTTTAGTATACACTGCGACATGCTAGTTTTGAACTTTCTTACATTACATATATACATACGTTCGTTCGATCACTTTTCGAATTAACTCATTAGCGCTAATGAGGGAATCTTGAAGTCAATTAAGCACGCAGTGATAATATAAGAGCGATAAGAGAGAAACCAATGAATATGCAAGCTAAATCCACTATACTCGAACACCTGCCATATACTTTTGTATATTTATATTTGAAATCGATGTTGCATGCTCAAAAGATTTTCTTTTCGTTAACTTATAATATAAATATGTATCTATAAATTTATCGAGTTTAATTATTCAATCTTATGTGAGTTTGAATATTAAACAGGAGAAATATTCGCAATGTTTTCATAATTTTGTCAAATCTATATCTAAAACGTACAAGTACCTATTATATGTATACACACACACATATATATATATATATATATATATGTGTGTATATATATACATTCTTATAAATGTTTGATTTGACGTAGACTGCGGATGTAGAAAAACACAAATGAAGGATAAAGGAGGAAGAGTAGAACGTAGGCGTAGATTAGTGTAATTTACATATAAATATATATATATATATATATATATATATAGATATATAGATATAGATATATATATATATATATATATATATATATATATATATATATATATATGTATATATTCGTGTGTAGATGCGGTGTGCATGCGGTTCCATGATTACATTTACAAATAGTTAAAGCCATTAGCGGACACGCGAAACCTCGGGGGTACTAATTTAATCCAGCTCGGTAATTACGAAAGATTCTAACGACCTTCGCCGTCTCGTTTACGTTTTCACGATTGCTCTGCTCTCGGCGCTCCCGTTCATTGACTATACCCAAAAAATGTCGAAAATTTTTCATACATTTTTCTCATGCCAACTCAGAAGTGACGCAAAACTACCTTTAATCTTTCTCTTTCTTAGGTACAATTACACCTTTTTTCTCGGCTACTTAGTTACTTATTTACTTACATATATCATGCAGACATACATACGTACTACATATTATACATACATACATACATTTTCTTTGTTGTATTATTCTTTCTTTACCTTTCTTTCTTTTTCTTTTTCTTTTTTTTTTCTCCTTCTCTCCCTATCTTTCTGACTTCGTCTCTTTCGATCTCGCATGTATCCAAGATCGCAAAAAGGGGGGCAAAATATTTCGCATGGCGGAGTCGTAGATATGGAAATTCAACCTCGTCGTCTCGGTAAAAGAGGATTTATTTCCGAGCTAGGGCATATTAATACTCAAGCCGTATTTCACGCGTCGCTGTTTTACGCGCCTGTGTTTATACCAGTCTCCCTGTGTGCGCATGTATGTTATTATATATAGGTATACATATATAGTGTTATACATTTTACGTATATGGATGTATAGGTGTGTAGGTATATGTTTGTGTGCGCGTGCGTGTATGTGTGTGTGTGTATGCTTTCGCCCGGAAAAACGACACAAATTTATGATGTTGGCTTTTTATATTTGATTATCCTTCCGTTCACTCCTTTCGCCTATGCCATTTTTTTTTCGTTTTTTCTATCCTTTTTTCCTTCTTTCTCTCTTTCCTTCGACCATTTTGTCATTTCGTTAAAAAAATTTTTTGATAACAGTTAACACCCACGTTGTCGGATTATTTTCACGTGACTGCAAATTCAGGCCGCTTGAATCACGTATGGCCCGCATAATATTGAAATTAAATTATACGCGTTTATATGATAATTATGTATCAGCTAATGATATTATGAAGTATTTCATGTTTTATATCATATAAAATAATTACAACGATTTAAATGAAAAGTCGAATACGGGCCCGTCATCCATTGGTGCTCCCTTATCATTTGTTGTATTAAACGTGTTTAAATAAGATTACGATAATTTATTGTCTACAATTTAATACATTTAAGGACGATCCTTTTTTATACGACGTTTTGTCGTTTGGAAAAATATAAAGGGAATGAAAATTGGATAAAGTTTCAAATAAATAAATATAAGATAAATGTAATATAATAATGATTAGGAAATTTGTGATTTAATTCAACGTTGTAATTTAATACAATGTAAATTAACGATGTAATAATTTAAAATAGATTTAAATAATTATAATAGGAAGAATGAAACAAATATAATAATAATATATTGATCGATTATTAAAACTTACGATTTCAACGAATACTTACTGCAGTTTCTAACAATCGAATTATATTCGATAATATTTAATGCTATAGGAATTATTATGTGAAAATTTGTTAGATTAAATCCTTAGACAATTGAAATATTAAATGTGGATGGAAAATATTGAAGTAAAGAAAATTATGCAATCGTTTTATATATATAATACATATATCTGTATAGAAGGTTTATGGAAGGATATTTAGACGCCATATTTTAAAGATAAAAGTTAACAACAAGAAATAGATGCATATAAAATTTATAATTATATGCAAATTTTTAAATTGTTTATAAATATTATGTATAAATAAATAAAAAGAAAAAGAAAAAAAAAATTAACCCTCCCCGTCGGGGAATCGAACCCCGGTCTCCCGCGTGACAGGCGGGGATACTAACCACTATACTAACGAGGATTTTCATACAAAGGTCGTTTTATATATCATTGATAAGCACCTCGCTATATAATTTTCTCTTATTACAATGTAAAACTTCTTACATTATTTAATCGCCAAAGTATAAGAACCTAAACGATATTCGAAATATACAAATCACTATACTTGCAAAGATATTTACATCCGTTAAAAATTTACTATCCAATTTTTACGAGCGCTCGCTCTCGCTTATATTCATAATTAATTATATATAATGTCGTCTTATGTTATATTTTACGTTAAGTCTTTTACAACTCTATTAATATTTTTTAATGTTTCAATATTTTTTTATATTTCAGACAGACTTCACTATTATCAGTATATATTATAGCGATGGAAGAAGGATTATATATATTAAATATTATAGTATATATTATCTTTTTATCTGTTCTTTTATTAATAACACAGTTATAATGATGTCACATTTATTTTCTCTAATTTACTTACAAAAATGTTTGAACGTAAAAAGGAATGATCAAAAGAAAAAAAAAAAAAAGAAGAAAAGAAAATAAATAAAAAATAAAAAAAATTCGAACATAACGAGAATGGGGGAAGAAAAAAAAGAAAGAAAAACATGAGAAATAAAGGAAAAATAAAAGAAATGAAAAATAAGAATGTAAAAATTGAAAAGAGAAAAAAACGAAGAACTTGAAAAGCATACAAGCATGAGTATACAAATATGTAGGTATGCATATATGTGTGTGTGTGTGTGTGCGTGTGTGACTTAAAAGTTATACGTAACATTATAGAAAGTTAATTATTTTCATATTAAGAAAAAAGTAGAAAAAAGTAGAAAAAAGTAGAAAAAAAGGAACATAAGGATTATTGCATGCAAATGATTTATCGCTTATACACCACCTATTACTAAGTTGAAAAAGGAAAGAGCTCGCCTTTTTGATTATCGGATTACCTGTGATTGCTTTTAATGGTGACATTTATCGAAGTCAGAATATTCCTTTTTTCCTAAAGAACCGGATTGTTAGAAAGAGAGAAACAGCGAGAGATAGAGAGAGAGAGAGAGAGAGAGAGAGAGAGAGAGAGAGAGAGAGAGAGAGAGAGAGAGATGGAATGAGAGAAACGGGGGGATGGTTATAACATGGAGCGTCAAGCTAAGGGTGTGCCATGTGATAGCTGACTTATTTTCATTAATCACGTTCGTAGGAACTTACGTGACACCTCTCTTCAGCACGTGACACGAAAGAAGTGACTACCACGAAAAACGTGGCCACTGCCACATCCGCGCACCCTCCACCCCCAACTGCGGCCGCCGCCGCCGCCGCGGCCATGTCGGTCTATAGACATTCGCATAAAGCACACAGAAAACCATCCGCATTCTCTCCGGGGGAATGAGAAGTCGAGAAAAAGGAGTAGTACAAATTACTCACCGTTCTGTTGCCGCGCCCGTTTGATAAATCTACTCAAAATAATGACAAGCTAGATCGTCCGACGTGCTTTTAGAAACTACGTTGGACTTGATATTACAGGAGATTTTTTTTTTTTTTTTTTTTTTTCTTAATTTTTCATTAATTATTTCATTATTTTTATATCGATTTATTTATTTCCTTTTATTTTTTAATTTTTTATTATTTTTTCTCTTTTTTCTTTTTTTCTTTTCTTTTCTTTTTTTTTTTTTTTTTTTTTTTTTTTTTTTTTTTTTTTTCCCATCAATCGATGATCTAACAGGCAAAGGAAAAGTAAAGGTGTGCGATCTTCTCAATTTTTTTTTTCTTTTTCTTTTTCTTTTCGGACGAGGGGAGGAGTGTATTAAGGGAGATTTTTTTCTATTTTTTTCCCCTCTATTTCTTTATTTCTTTATTCATTTCTTTTTTTATCGATCGATCCAAAAAGGAAACAAATAGAAGAAAGTACAATATCTTATTATTTTTTTTCTTTTTTTGGGAAAATCATTAACAAATATTTTCTACATCTGAATCTTTTTTAACACTGGTTCTTTTTTTCTTTTTTTTTTTTTCTTTTTCGATTACGATTCACAATTACACATAGTTTTCTTAACACGTTTTACTTACTTTTACTTACTTTTACTTACTTTTACGCAACCGTAAAAGAACCCAAGTTAATTATCTCGCAGAAAAGTGTAATGTAAATAGACGTTTTTTTCTTTTTTTCTTTTCTTTTTTTTTTTTCATTTTCCATAACATATTAATTTTTCTTTCATGCATTCGTCAAACAAAATATTTATTAATGAATGCATTTCTATATTTTGTTAATTTCTTCACACAAGTTTTATATTTTTTATAAATCAACCCTTAGAGTATTCTTTTTATTTTTTACAAATTTTTTTTGCATCCATCTTCTAAAAAAAGAACCTAGATATATCTAAATAAGTACTTGTATCGTAATCACGTTTTTTTTTTTTTACTTAATTGTTTAAAATTTCATTCGATCGAGTATGCGGTTTAAAGACAAATAAGCACGTTCAATTACAAATTAATACACTCTATCCCTCCTCTTTTACGTTAATAGCTAATAATTTTTTAGCTTTGGAGCATTTTCTTTTTTCTTTTCATTCTTTTCATTTCTTTCTCTAGTGATTATACAAAAAAAAAAAAAAAAAAAAAAAAGAAAAGAAAAAAAAGAGAAAGAAAGAAAAGAAAGACGAACACGTTAAATGAGAAAACATCATAATATAATGACGAGATATCGCACATTAAGTAATCGTATATTCAGTGAGATTCCTCTTAATACACCATGATGTGAACTATAAGACGCGTTTTATGTGAAAATTAGAGACACGCAGGTGTGGCACTTGGCGTATGTAGACAGGCGCACCGTTTCATTAATTGGCTTGTGGTCCCTTCGTTAAAGACCGATAAATATCTGTACGATTAATAAAAAGTACCGGGGCCTTTTTATATACATACGTTGTTACGTATAGTTTTTGAACGGTTAAAGGATCACGTTAAAATGAGAGGAAAGGGAGACGAAACGATGACAAAAAAGAGATAGATCCCATCATCTACCGGAAGTTGGGATAGATGGTCACGATTCGCGAAGTTTGTTCTCTGAGTATGCCTTCGGAGCGTTAACTTCTGGGGTTGTTAAGGGGGGCAAGAAAAAAAAAACACATAAAAGATATTAAAAAAAAAAAAAAAAAAAAAAGAAAAAAAAAGAAGAAAATAATAATACGGAGAAGTAGAAACGAGTGTGTTCTTTAGATGATATCCTTCGTACAGGACGTAAGTGAGTACACAGGTATATTAACGAAAGAAAATATTTGCTATAATAATAACAATAATCGATTGAGATCGTAAATGCAAATCTAAGATGACCGCTGATATTTAATATCTTTTTGACTTAATATATATATATATAAAAAAGAGAAAAAAATGACTCCTCCAAATTGTTTTATGATATCCATTATGAATGTTGACAGAAATAATTAATGTTTCGCGTTTGAGAAAAGATAGGAG
>NC_060962.1:5254231-5261731 GCF_910589235.1 Vespa crabro
GAACGAACGTCAATTTTTCTTTTAATCATTCAGTTATTTCAATTAATTCAATTTGGATTATATAAATCACAGTCTCTCTCTCTCTCTCTCTCTCTCTCTCTCTTTCTGACCGGAGGAAGAAGACGAGGGCGGTAAGGGGGGGATGGGGTCGTCTATCTAATTTTCAATAAGACTTTTATAAGGGGAGGGGGAAAAGAAAAAAAAGAAGAAAGAAGTTTGAGAACTCGTAGAATATATACGTGAAATCGTCTTGTATAAAGTTAAGAAGACCATAACTGTTTAGAATAGTTAAGCACATCTCGAAGATGGGCGAGTATGGGCAATGCAATCTTCGGATCAATAATACCGCCCAGCCTCGAACCACTTTCTGTTTTTAATTATACAGTAGGTTAGTCGAGGTCAATTCCATTAAGTCCGTAATGCCGTAAAATCTTATGTTACCACGATCTTTATTTCTATTTCTTTCTACTCAGCTTCTATTACATTCGTTTACTCAAAACTTCCGTTCATTCGTTCCTTACATGTATATATATATATATATATATATATATATATATATATACAATAAATACGTATATAGTTCAATCTAAAAACGATCTTTTAATATCGCTGTATAGAGACATATAGAGCTATTGTAAAAATTACAAGAGAAATGGGACGATGATCACATAGGTAAAGAGTTGAAAAGCTACTAAAGGTAACGCCGTTATCTTCTTTATTTGGTGTAAATTGTGAGAAAGAAATAAAGAAAAATGAAATAAAGAAAGAAATAAAGAAAGGAAGAAAGAAGGATAGAAAGCGAGAAATATGAAATTTTCTTTTCATAGTATAGAAGAAAACGTGTATTTGTAGCAATTCTATTGGGTGCGATTAACTCGTTGACGGTGAACGATCGTGCAATTGGGTGTTCATCCTTCGAGTGCTTCGGCCCACGAGGTACGAAAGAATAAGAGATAATAATCGTCGAACGAGGGCGGTTGTTATTTTTACGAGATTTCAAACGGGTCCAGAGTTTAAGTTAGGTAGGTACATAATACGTAGAAACCGCCCGTCGTCTTCTCTTACTACTCTCGTTTAGCCGTTTGCAAGTCCACTTACGGTGCCGGTTTTTCAGCATCGTGTTTGCCTTTCCATCTTCGACAAATCGTATCGAAACGGCCTCGGTTCTTCTCGGTTCTCGTTACGACCGGACGAACCAACTACGTCCGCCCCATCATGCCCGCTCCCATGCCTTCGTGGAAACTACGAAGATCGTAATTGCTCTTTATCCCCGTGTAATTGTGTATACTACTTCTTTTGGGGTAGCGCGCCAAACGAAACTGTTCGAAAAGCGTCGGACACACGCCCGTTACATTTTTTTTTCCCCCCCTTCTTCCTTGTTCTTCTTCTTCTTTTCTTCTTCATCATCTCCTTTTACTGCGATCACGAATCTCTCTCCCTCCCTTTCCCTCTTTCTCTCTTTCTCTCTCTCTCTCTCTCTCTCTCTCTCTCTCTCTCTCTCTCTCTCTCTCTCTTACACACACACACACATACACTCTTAATCTCTCTTTCGGTCACTATACCTTTTATACCTTCCTCTTTCTTCCATTACTCCCTTTTTTTTTTTTACCCCCCGTTGTATCGTTCGTGTCTCGATTCGAATGGCAAATAATATCGATTATTCACGCTTAATAACAGATCGTGGAAATGAAATCGACTTAAATTTCAAATCGCGTCCGTGTACATACGACGCGAGGTGGAGCTATTAAAAAGGGAAGAAAGTGAGAAAGGGAAAAAAATAAATGAGATAAAAGAGAGAGAGAGAGAGAGAGAGAGAGAGAGAGAGAGAGAGAGAGAGAGAGAGAGAGGAGAAGTGACTGAGAAGGAGCCCGTGAAATTCGAAGGTAGAGTAGAAACGATCTTTGGACTTGGAGAACAACGAGTGTCTTCGAAAGATGTAAGAAAGCAAAGAAGAAGAAGAAGAAGAAGAAGAAGGAAAAGAAGAAGGAAAAAGAAAAAGATACTCGAGTATCCTCCGGTTTCTCAGAGTATCGGAGGCAACGAGGCTAGCACCCAGATAATATGCTAATTCCTTGACAGGTAAGTAAAGCACGTAGAAAGAGAGAAAGAGAGAAAAAGATGAAATAAAGAAAGAGAGAGAGAGAGAGAGAGAGAGAGAGAGAAAGCAAGAAAAGAGCAAGAGAAGAGAATCGACGTAGGGTAACCTCACAATTTTGTCGAATCGGTAATGGTTATGGCCGTTAATGGCCATGCATTTCGAACTGGCCGGAGATCGTTTTACAAGACTGCTTCTATCCCGGCAAGAAGAAGAAGAAGAAGAAGAAGAAGAAGAGGAAGAAGAAGAAGAAGAAGAAGAAGAGCTTCCACACTCGGATTCTGCGTCTTCTTGATTCTGATCACCTCTCCTCATCCCTCCCACTTTAACTTCCTCCCCTTAACCCCCTCCTACCTTAATCTCATCCTCGTTGGCATGTTTCGAACTTTATAGTGATTGAAACCGGACTTTCCTAAGACTTTTACGTAGTCGAGAAAGTCGCGAAAGAAGAATTTAATATGATTGTATATACAACACCCTCGTAATCGAATGAAATGCACATAAGTAAGGTACATACGTATATATGTATATATATATATATGTGTGTGTAACTTGGGTATTACCTTCCCTTATGTATTAAAAACGCATACAGATGTATAAACATAATTAGATATAGATGAGATCGAGAGAAAAGATCGTTGAAGATAAGTAACCCGCGAATTGGATTATTATATCATCGAAAGAATCGTGGGTCACCGGTCGCGGGAGAAAGAGAAAAAGAAAGAGAGAGAGAGAGAGAGAAGGAAAAGAGAGAGAGAGAGAGAGGTCAAATGAAGCGTAATATCGATTCGAGTATAATGAAACACCCGTTGAACCCGTGCCGGGGCGAGTACGATGCGATATCTAATTATCTTTTGCAGACCGGCCCGATAATATTTATGGGATCGAGAAGGAAAGATCGGATCGAGTTATTCGCGAGAGTTTTAACATCTGCCTTTTCGATCTGTCCACTTTCAGATCCTCTCTTTCTCTCTATCTTACTCATTCTCGTGCGTCTTCGATATTGTTCTTATCTTACGATAAGATCGATTTGATCAAATTTATTCGAAGACGTTCAACGAGGACGAATTATCCGTCAATTTTCTTTCGTTCTTCAAAGATCAGCAAGGTGCACTGTTATCGATCTCGATCGTTCCTTCGTCTCTCAATTGGTTATGGTGTAGAACGACAAAAGGAGCTCTGATCTATCTATCTATCTATCTATCTATCTATCTATCTATCTATCTATCTATCTATCTATCTATCTCTCTTTCTGTTTACTCGCGTTAAAGTTCGATTTCATTCATCGGAAGGTCGGTGAGGAAGAGAAAAGAGAAGGAAAGAGGAGAATGAGGAGGATGAGGAGGAGGAAGAAGAGGACGATGTGACGTGTGGTGCTACTCTCGGCCCGCGCCGAGTTAAGTCAGGTTTTAACGGTCGCGTGCTCACGTCATCGTGCGTGCTTCTTCGCCCGGCCCGAGAATGGACCACACGAAGCTAAGCACACGGGACCCCGATCGTCACGAAGAAAAAGAGACGAGTTGTTGTTACGTTTCGTTGTTTCCTGTATTCTTCTCTCTCTTTCTCTCTCTCTCTTTCTCTCTCTCTCTCTCTCTCTCTCTCTCTCTCTCTCTTTCTCACTCTCTCTTTCTCTATATGTCGATCTTCTTTTGGAGTAATGGATTTTCAAAGGATTAATTACGTCGGCGATGATCTCTAACTATGAAATGAAAGTATCGATAATGTTCAATTAAAGATGTTAAATTGTATACAAGGTTCTGTATACATACATACACACATACATACACAGATTCGAATCGATCTATTGATATTAATAAGTTTATATGATAAGATAATTAAGTTTCAAAATAATATTATTCTTAATTTATTCAAAATATGGGAGAATAATCGAGGATCGAAAAGAATGTATACGTTTGTATTTATTTTGAATAATTATTTTTAAACTTTTAAGAATGCTTTTTAACGTTGATCGATAATTATGTCGCAGATTAATACGTTTTTACTCTTGAACATTTAAGATATAATTTAAGAGAAAATCTGAAATGAATTTATATGATCGTATTAATTTTAATAATAATTTATACGCTTTATTTTTTGTTTTGTTTTTTGCAATTAAATAGTATTAAGTAAAATAAAATACAATATTTATTCTCAAGTATTGAAGATACGTAAGAAAGTCAGGAATTTAATCGAACAGCGGTATGTATAAGCTCGTTAATTAATTTAATTTTAACGATAATCTATATTAATTTATTCATTTAATAAATTAAAATTCGAATGATAAGTGAATTTAATCGCAAAAGTAATAAAATTTTACATCTTAAATATTTGTATACGTTTAATGTAAACGAAGAGAAAATCGAGAACTAAATTGAACGGTACGGTTTCTAAGAACGAATTGATTTTAATAATAATCCTTTGAGTTTTGAGAATTTTTATAGGTAAGATAAATGGGTATGATTAATAACAATAAAAGAAAACGTTCATTGACTGTGTTATTGATTTAAACGTAAACAAAATATTAAGATCGGTTACAGATCCGGTAATGAACTTGATCGACCTAACGACCTAAACATATATACATTTGGAACGTATGTTCGTACAGTATAGCTTTGGGATTCCGACGGAGAAGGATCTGAATATTAATAGGTATATAATATTTTCTTATTTTAATACACAATTAGTAATAAGTATCGTACATAATATAATCTTACGAAATATGAAGACGTACAATAAGTTTGCGAATATTTAAAAGATAAAAATATAAATATTAAATCGTCTTATTATATTATTTTCGTCTTATTCGCAATCATCATTAGATATTAGTTAGATCGTATATAATATAATATTCAAAAATTTGACTGAATTAATTTGCGTCACATTTTTCACGGGGATTCAAACGAAACGTAAAAAAGTTGATCGTAAAAATACGTCGAACGAATTGAAATAGATTTAAAACGTATAGTAACGATAAGTTTGCGAATTTTATATAAATACAAATGCGAATATTAAATCATCGTATTATATATTTTTTTTTTTTGTTCATCTTACTTGCAAACCATTAGACATAGTTATATCGTATATAATATATGATTTTACAAAATTTAAGATAAATTTAGAAAGAACTTACGATAATTATTTGCGATTATTAAAAAACAAGGATACGAATATTAGATGATTGTATTATCAGTAGATATAATTATATCCCATATTAATATAAATTTATTACGTTTAAATTTTTTTCGACAAATTTTTCACCTGTTATATTAGATTATAAAGAAACGAAAATGAAGCTTCGTCTGTTGTTATCGCGCAAATGTTATTGACATAAAAAAGAATAAAAAGAAAAGAAAAGAAAAGAAAAGAAAAAAAAAGAATAAAAGAGAAAAATAAATAAATAAATAGAAATTGTTGGAAACGATAAAGCAGAAGAACACTTTAAGAGTTCCTTACTCTTTCTCGTATATAACCTTCGCTCGTTACAAACCACCGTAGCCAATTATGAACGTCTCAAAAGGAAGGCGAATGGTCAATGATACCGTTCGAGCTATCAACGAACGCGTCTGATGATCGAAGAATCAAGCGATGCACCTGCCTGTCAAGAGCAACTGTCGGCAAATGTTCTCTGTCTCTCTTTCTCTCGTACACACACTCTTTCTATCTGTCTATCCCTCTCTCTCTCTCTCTCTCTCTCTCT
Organism: Vespa crabro; assembly: GCF_910589235.1. NCBI lineage: Eukaryota > Metazoa > Arthropoda > Insecta > Hymenoptera > Vespidae > Vespa > Vespa crabro. The sequence continues at coordinate 5,260,024 of NC_060962.1, forward strand.
CTCTCGTTTTTTTTCTCTCTTCGTCTCTCCTGTTGGTTCGAATGTTTTACTCGAAGGTTTGGCAGCTTGATTTTTGGTAGATCTTGTCGCGAATATCTTCAAAGGTGCAACGAAATTTTGTATACCCTTGCATGGGACTTCTACTTTGATTCTTCTTTCTGGTTTTTTTTCCTTTTTTTTTTCTTTTATATATCTCAATACATACATACACACACACACACACACACACACACACATATATATATATATATCTTAAGTTCGATCGAATTCTCGAAAAGTTTTTTTTTCCTTACGTGTAAGATGAGACAGGAGATTAAATGTAATTATTACGATTGATAATAGAAATTATCGTCCGATCAATACGAATTTACGAAAAGGAAGAGAACAAGTATTGTTGAAAAGTAATTTATCATGAATTAATTAATTCCTTGAGTTTATCTTTGTGTTTGTATTTAATACGAACGTTTTCACACGTACGAGATAGATGAAGACAGAAAGGTGTACGATAATTCGATAGAGGGGATTCGAGCATCGAAGTTCAAAGGTTACTCAAAGGCGAACGTTACAATGATCGTTTTGTTTGTAAAAGTAGGGAAAAAAAAAGAGAAAAAAGAACGAAAAAAAAAAAAAAAGAAACTTTCAAGTAACAAATAAGTTTCATTCGACTTACGACACTTTGTACATTTTACTTGTGCCTTTTTAAAGATCGGATAAAAATTCTTTTTGATTATTTTTATTCGATGATTATCATCATAATTAATATATTAATTGATCATTAACATTGCCGATTAACGAATAATTTCAAGCGAATTTAACGAATGCACTTTTTTATTCGAATATAAACACTACCACTTTCTCATAAGTTAATCCGAGCTCGAAAAACGAGCGGATTGCGGCTTGCCGAGGGCAAAACCCACCCTAGAGTGCACTAATTAGATCACACACTTCGAGTAACATCAGGGGTGTCCAAGATTGTGCAAATATCAGCGAAAACCAGACGAAAAACGAACGACACGTTGTTTCGAACGAAAAATACGGTACACACCGAGGTTCTCCAGGTTAGAATTTTTTTCTCTTTCTTTTTCCTTTTTTTTTTTTTTTTTATTTAACCGACCGACCACTCAAACATAAATTATCTTCGAAAAAGTTTTGTTCCACGTTACTTGCCTACGCATTTTTGTTCTGTACTTTTTTCTTTTCTTGTTTTTCCCTCTTTCTCTATCCAACGACATCGTTCTCGTCGTCTCAAACGTTAAAATTCTTACAACTCGTATTGACGAACTACATGCGAGATATGCGATAGTATCTAAGTGTCATCTAATTAATTTGACAAATAAAAATGTCCCATTTCGTGAAATATATCAGAAGGATAGGGCGTGGTTTACTCACCCCTGCGCGGCAGGGATAGGCTGATCGGGGGTGGCAAACGAGATTACTCTGATCCCGAATCCAACAAACTCAGACTGATGCCTGTTAACCGCGGCTCTACTACTTGTACGCCACGAATAATCCAATAGTTCACTAGCATCGATGCAGACTCTTTTCGGCTTATACCCCGATATATCTTTATTTAGCTTATGCCGGACGTTAGATACCGATACGGATACGTTGACTCTTTGGTTCGAGTCTTCCAACCTTTCTCTCTTTCTCTCTATTTATCTCTATATCTCTATCTCTGTCTCTCTTTATGGTTGATTATCTAATACAC
>NC_060962.1:5284231-5291731 GCF_910589235.1 Vespa crabro
AAACGTCGTTCGAATCGATCAAAATCTCTTTGAGATCATTGATGAGAAGGAGAGAGTAGAGGGTAGGTAGGCTCGTAAGCGTAGAAAAAGAAAAAAAGGGAATATTTTTTTTTTTTTTCTTTTCATATAACAAATTTAATATTCTCATCAAACGACGAAGTTTCGTTAAAAAGCTTCAATGTCTACGCCATTGTCCATTAAATAAAAGTCGACCACCAAGTTAGTTTCACTTGTCGGTAACCACTGTAATAAATGCTGAATAACTAATAGCAAGTTTTACGCCGAAACTTATACGAGAATCATATTGACGTAAATATTCGATGTTACGAGGTTGTTATACTAACTTAAGTATAAACGTTTTAAAAGTGTATATATCCTAATGTGGATATATCTATTTTTATATGTATGGTATAAATATATATGTATATATATATATATATGAGCACTCGGCAGGTTTACCTCGTCGTGTCAATCAGCAGCTGTGGCATCACAGCCAGTTTTAATTATCGAATTATCCTGCGGGCGACGTGTTCTCCCGGTTGTCCAGATTGCTAACCATTTCAATGCAGTGGCTGACTGTGGCTCACTGAAATTGCCGGAATCCTTTCAACCGGAGGAGTGGCAAACAAAAAGAAATCAATTCCGTTCAGAGACCTGACGAGCCACCGGTCTCTCTCTCTCTCTCTTTCTCTCTCACCTCTTTCTTTCTCACTTATTTTATCTCACCTTCTCATTCCCTTTTTATTCATTTTATTTTTTCATCGTATATATTTGTCCTGTTTATGTTATTATCGATTAATTCCTTAAAATACCTTTTATATCCTATATATCTTATATAGATCTTATAAATATAGATCATTCTTGATCGAGTTCATTGATAGTTCATTTCGACGAATAATTATTATAATGAATTTTACAATTTGTCATTGACATTTGTTTACAGTTTGAAACCACCTCAAAAGGATGGCGTGACTAAGTCGAATCCGAGTAAACGGCACAGAGAACGATTGAATGCCGAACTGGATACACTGGCGTCTTTACTACCGTTCGAACAAAATATTCTAAGCAAGCTCGATCGGCTCAGCATCCTAAGGCTCAGCGTTAGTTATCTTCGAACGAAAAGCTACTTTCAAGGTAAAAATCTTCTTTTTCTTTTCTTTTCTTTTTTCTTTTTTTTTTCTTTTTTTTCTTCAATTTGATTCGATTTCATTTCATTTCATTCTTGGCTAAATTTAATAATACTAAATAAATTTTGAAAAATTATAAACTTTGTTCATTATCGAAATTATTGAATTTGCACTTTTGCATATCAAAGAAAATCTAAAAGTGGAATATTATATATTATATATATATATTATATATATATATATATATATATATATATATATATATATATATATTCGTTGAACTTTGAGAAACACGCGAAACACTCGTTATTAGATTATATATCTGTCGAAAAACAATGACTCGAGAAGACAATGCCTTCTCGTTTACCACTTCGTTCGAGATTTCTACGAAACGTTCATTATCAAGACATACAATGCCATGTTACGATTATATATTGCGGGTGTTAAGAAACTAAAAGAAAATAACGTTCTTATGGTATACAAGATATACGATATATTACAAATTATCTTATATAGTATAATACTTCGAATGGTGGATAGGATAATTGAGATACACAACAATTGCAACGGGTATCATGGATCTTGTGAAAATGAATCGAAAATAGAATTTATACGATATATTATTTCTTCTTTCCAAAGACATTGTTTTTCATTTATTGTTTAATTTTTTTTTCCTCTTTTTCTTTTCTTTTTCCTTTTTTTTTTCTTTTCTTTCGAAATATCTTTCACTCGAATTGAAATACATATTATTATTCCAATTCGCGTAGATTAACTTTTTAAAGTTGAATATTTAATTCTTATGCGAATTATCGAAACAATCATTATATCAATTAATTGATTAAAATGATGAATGGGAAATGAAACAATGAAACAAATCGATGAAATATTTATTGATAACGATAATAAGAACGAAATACTATTGCAATATTTGCGATATATTCTAATGATATTAATTAATTGATTTTTTGTTCTTTCCTTTTTTTTTTCTTTTTTTCTCTCAAAAAAAAAAGAAAAAAAAAGAAAAAACAATAAAAAAAAGAAGGAAAGGGAAAAAGAATGGAGAACAAGAAAAATATTAAATCAAAATTGACTAAGAATAAAATATTTATAATGCAAAAGGTTAATGCACTTACATATATATATATATATATATATATATATATATATATATACACAAATACATTATAACGAAATATTATTTTACGATTGTAATTAATTAATTTGTTCTTTAATAAAGAAGAAAAGAAGTAAAAAGAAGAAAAAGAAGTGAATCCAAAGGAGAGGAACTATTTCTTTTCATTTTTTTTTTTTTTCTCTAACAAAGTCAATATATTATGTTATATTAATGAGTTGAGAAAGCGGCGAGTATAAAGAGATGTAATTAAAGGAAAGGGAAGAGAGAAAGAAAAGAAACAAGAAAGAAAGAAAGAAAGAAAGATGTCGAAAATCGAAGATCGCGTTCATTATTATCGACGTTCTTTTTGCAGTTGGTTCTCGCGCGTTTTCGTAACGCACACCCTTCTTCCGTGCGAAAGAGAGAAAAAGAAAGAGAGAGAGAGAAAGAGAGAGAGAGAGAGATATTGTGTGTGTGCAATCTCATCTGCAATCACAATCGGTTGGGGTCAATCGGAGAATCGCCACAGGATAATGGGTAGGCTCGTCTCTCTCTCTCTCTCTCTCTCTCTCTCTCTCTCTCTCTCTCTCTCTCTCTCTCTGTCTCTTTTCTTCTTTCTCTCTTTCTCTTTCTGTTTCTCCTTCTCTTTCTTTCTTTCTCTTTATTCCGTCTGTCCCACAGTCTTCTCTTTCCTTCGCCATTAGGCTGTTTCTTACGTTGGCTGTGAGTACCACCACCTTGCCCCCTCCCTCCTTTTCCGTTCTGATCTAAGGGCGAAGGTGAGCGGACTTGTGCAAAGTAACACGGAACCTTCGTAATGCGAGTCTTACATACGTTTTTATCGATTTAATGTCATCGAGAAGTATGTAGTTAACGATATATAAAAAGAACGTAATACGTAATACGTTTTAATATATGTTAGGTCGATTTTATTTCTATCTTTGAATGTTATCGTGACTTAAAATATTTATCATGGAATATATTGATAAGAATGTAATCTCGTTGGAATAATGAAATTTTCCAAATGTTATCGTATCGGATATTATTTTAATATTTTCATTTGGAAAGAGAAAAAAAAAGAAGAAAAAAAAAAAGAAGAAAGGAATTGGATTATACAATCGTTTGCATCTAATATAATTATAATATGTATACAATTTCAAACTTATCATTCGCATTTTATTCATGAACTTATCTATTCGTTTTTCGAAATAATAATAATAATAATAATAATAATAATAATAATAATAATAATAATAATAATAATAATAATAATTATAATAACAATGATAATCATAAAAATATTAATAATAATGGTAATGATAATAACTGAATGACATCTCATTCGTGATAAAATTAACGTGACTTTTTTTAACGACAATTTGTAATAATTTAATATAAAAATAAGAATTTAATATAAAAATAAGAATTCCACGGAGGAAGAAGAGAAAAAAAAAGATATATTTACAAAAAGCGATTATTATATAATCGAATGTTATCATCGATTTATTCTAATTAATTTAATAAACGATATGACACTTAATTCTCAATTAATCGAAAACTTCGAATTTCTATAATAAACTATAAACAATTTATTGATCAGTTCAATAAATTCAATAAATAAATATCAATTTAATTATAACAAACGGGATGTTTGCGAAATTAAAACGATTTCGATTGTTAAGACAATTTGATCTTCTTATACCGAAGGGATCAAGTAAGTAAATCTTGAGAGAAGAGACATAAGATGAAAGGATACATGGGATTACTGGATGATGATGATGATGATGATGAGGGGTTGGTTAAGCTCTTGAGAAAGATAGAAAGAGATAGAGACGGAAGAAGAAAAAGAAGAAGAAGAAAAAACAAAGATAAAAAGAAGAAGAAGAAGAAAAACAAAGATAAAAGGAAGAAGCAGAAGAAGAAGAAGAAAAAGCAAAAGAAGAAGAAGAAGAAGAAGAAGAAGAAGAAGTAGTAGTAGTAGTAGTAGTAGTAGTAGTAGTAGTAGTAGTAGAAGAAGAAGAAGAAGAAGTGAGACGGAGTGGATTCTCGGCAGAGTGAGAGATGAAAGATATCGAGCGCAATAGCGTATGCAAGGTAATGCACGCGCACGAATACGAATCCGGATGGAGGAGAGAGTTAGGAGGAGTAGAAGAGGCACTCAAGCTAAGCGCCTGTTCCATGGCTACTTCGGGGTCCGCGAAGCACGTCCTGGTATCGCGGATCTCGCAGTATATCACCATGGACCCAGAGGAGGTTGCCCGGCTTCTACTTAGCACGCTGTTGCTGTTGTCCCTGAGCAATACTACCCGCTACCGCGTAGCGATCCCCGAGCCAACAGTGAAACTGGCCAAACGGTAGCACACCGTAGCATTGTTCACACCGTTTTAATAGGTATTCATTGTCTGACCTCGGATCTTTTCCGAAGACTCCCAGGAGAGAGTAAAAGAGAGAGAGAGAGAGAGAGAGAGAGAGAGAGAGAGAGAGAGAGAGAGAGAGAGATTGTCGTCCCTGATGCACCGATAAACCTTCTGATATCAGAGAGCACATTGGCATCCTTTGTGTTCGCCATCATTTTTTTTTTCTTCTCCTCAAACTTCCTTCCTGTTTACTGTATTTTAACAGTCTTACCTTTTATTTATTACAAATACACCGTAATTTGTACTATCGATTTGTACTACTCTACGATAAATTCAAGATTGTACTCGTTGGATTTTCATCTTCTTTTTCTTCTTCTTCTTCTTTTTTTTTTTGTTCTTCTCTTTTTGCTTCTTCACGAGAATCATACATCGATCATCATTGATTCTTCGTTAAAAGAGATTTCGCGTGAGTTTAACCGTGTTTCTATCGATAATAAAGATTAGAAAGGGAATGTGTGGTACACTCTCTCTCTCTCTCTCTCTCTCTCTCTCTCTCTCTCTCTTTCTCTCTCTCACACATACACATATACACTCACTCATTCACTCACTCTATCTGTGGCATATAATCGGTTTGCCGCACAAATTACACGAGGAAGAAGAATTCCCTGCGCTCCGCTATGTAAATTAATTAGCCCCGACGGTAAACGCGGCTGATTTTTCAAGCGGACGCGTGCTTACTTCGTAGTAGCGTTGCCGTGCCTGGATCCGTTGGGACAGAAAGGGAAAGAAGAAGAAGAAGAAGAAGAAGAAGAAGAAGAAGAAGAAGAAGAAAGAGGATGAAGATAAAACGAAGAAAAGGAAAAAGGTGGCAAGGTGTTGGTAGGGGGGAGACGAAGGGGGTGGTACGAACTGACCGAAGGGGATGGGACGGGTTGCGGTGGATGTGGGGAAGTGGGGAGGGGGGGTGGAGGGGGGGATTTCTTCGGGTGTCGAAGAGGCGGTGTGCAGTCAAGAGATACCCCCTGCACAGTTCCTCGAGAATTCAGATAGGAGATCTTCGTTGTTGCACCTACCTCCCCCCCTTCACCTCACCACACCCCTCGACCCGCCTACTCTTCACTTCCAAGTTCCAAGTCTCTCACACTCGGCAAACAGTTCTTGGCAAGGACCGTGGAAGTAGAAGATCCACCGACCGAATCTTGGCAATTAACCGCCGGCACTTAGTCTTATTACTGGCAGTTCCGGTGTGTCGTAGTACCTGGTGTAAACCAAGAACGGAATCTTTTCTTACCACCACCACCATCACCATCACCACCACCAACACTACCACCACCACTATTATTTCCTCTCCATCCCTTTCCCTCAGGCAAAGAATCGCGCGACTAACTTTAACTCCTCGGAATCGTCGTTGCTTTTACTTTTCTTTCGTCTTTCGTCTTTCACTATTTCTTTTTCTCTTTCTCTTTCTTTCTTTATTTCTCTTTCTCTCTCTCTCTCTCTCTCTCTTTCTCTTTCTCTCTTTTCTTGATTCCTTCCTACTAGATTCGAGATAGTCTCTCTACCTAACAATAAACGTGTTCGTGGCCGAGCGATTTTAACGACACGCTCACCTTCCTTCTTCCAATTTCAAGCGAATTTATTGTCTCGTTTCTTCTTCTTCTTCTTCTTCTTCTTCTTGCTCTTTTTCTTTTTCTTTCATCTCCTTTCTTTCATTTTTTTTTCTTTTCTTCTTCCTTTTTTTTTCTCTCTTTTTATTTTTCTTTCTATTTATTATCTTATCTTATACAGATATATACACATTACACGAAATAACATTGATTTACTCGTTGTGATCGCAAGATCGTAAGTACCGTATAGAGTACGTAAGTATGTACATAGGTACATATATATATATATATATATATATATATATATATACATATATACACTTATATATATATATATATATATATATATATATATATATATATGGATGTATATATATATATGTATTTATAGAGAGATAGATAGAGAGAGAGAGAGAGAGAAAGAGAGAGAGAGAGAGAGAGAGAGAGAGAGAGAGAGAGAGAAAGAGAGGCATACTCGTAATCTGAAATCGGAGAAGCACATACGGGCTAACGAGTTGCCGATTAATCCCAAGAACTTGCCTGTCGGCTGGCTGTTATCGAGGAAAGTTTTTATTGCGACTTTAATTAATTTCCTCGTTATATGTATTCTCTCGCTCTTTTGCACTAGAGAAACAGAGAATAAGAGAGAAAAAGAAAGAGAGAGAGAGAGGGAGAGAGAGAGAGAGAGAGAGAAGGAGAGACGATTTCAACCTTCGAAATTGCCTGTCGTATGTGGACATTACTTACGTGGTGATCTTTTTTAACGAGTACGGTTCGTCGTTGCTTGAGTACGAATACGAACGATCGTTTTCTAGCGAAAAAAATAGTTCGTCGTGGGTTCGTTGAGAACTTCGATGGAATTCATTCGATGTATTTGTATATGTGTTCTTATGCACATACACATACACATATACACACACACACATGTATATATATGTATATATGTATACACAAGACGTAGGCGAGGCAGAGCGAAAGTTTATGATGAAATTATTAGTCTTCTGGTACATTAATAACGTCTGTAGACTAATTGCTTACCGCGCGAGTACATTAAATCCTCATTAAATAATTCGTTACCGTCCGACACCTTAATCGAAATCTGCCACAGATGAAAAAATTACGTCGCCGGTATAATAAAGAGCTAACGAATTAGTCGTGCCTCTCGGAGAAGTCCTTGATAGTTCTGTCATGAGTACCTATTCCATTAGATTTAGACGTTTGAAGAGGAAAAGAAAAAAGAAAAAAAAAAAAGAAAAATAGAAAAAAGAAAAAGAACAAGAAAAATAGAAGACAAA
>NC_060962.1:5296731-5316731 GCF_910589235.1 Vespa crabro
GAGAGAGAGAGAGAGAGAGAGAGAAAACCAAGAAAAAAAAAGAAAAAGAAAAAAGAAAACAAGAGAGAAATAAAAGTAAAAGTAAAAAATGATCAGTTGATGCTCGTTATATATAGGTACTTATCTACCTCTTGTACCAAGGGCCCTATATCTTAGAATTGCACGATGATGAACTACGATAAGAATGGCGCAAGGGCGTAAGGCTGTTATTAGCTGAAAATATGACGAACACCAACGGACATCAAGCAGCACTTTTATGAGAGAAAGGGAATCATAATTGCAAGAGTTTAGCCGTAATGTCGGCAATCATTTTAATTAAGAATAAACCCCTACCGCCTTTTTTTCTTCTTTATCCCTATCCTATGCTACCCTACCTCACCCCCAAATCCCATCATCATCCCTATCCCATCATCATCAATGAACACGATCATAAAAAACACAATCTGTTTGGATTTACGAACTCCTGATAACAAATACATTTATACGGCTACCATATAATTGATATATTTATAATATTTATATTCGCTTTTATCAGTGTCTCGTTTTCGACAATGTTTATCAACATTTTTAAGTTACAAACTGATACTAAGTTTTGTATAAGAAATATAAGAAAAAAAAAGAAAAAAAAAAAAAGAAAAGAAAAAAGAAAAAAGGAAGCAAGAAAAGGGAAGATCGAGTAATACATTATTTACGTATTGTACCGCCTATGCATATGCACATATCCGTGTGTAATTTCATTCATATTTCTATTTATTTCTATGCGTGGAAAGAAAAAAAAAAAAAAAAAAAAGAAAAGAATTTACAAGGATTCTGTAATAAGATTTAATTTAGAATTTATTCGACGAGAGTGTAACGCACACACGAGTCCCGATTTTTATTAAACAAGCGCAATAGAAGGGAGAGGGGAGAGCGAGAGAAAAAAGAAAAGAGAATATATAATATATACTCAAGAGAAAAAAAAAATATATATATATATATATCCTCAATTTATAAATATGCAACTGTTGTTAAACGTGTTTCACAGAAGGCTTCATTCACTTGATTTTTTTTTCCATGCCCAAGTGTTTCTTGCAAATGATCATTTCATTACCATAAAATCGAGCAAGAGTAAAATTACTTATGTTTCCTGTATTCTATGATATTTTCTTTTTTTTTTCCCCCATTTATTTATTTATTTCTATCATAATACAAATCCGGTAGATAAGGAACTTTGGTAAAATCTACATTCTGGATGCATATATTATATATACATCAATATTTATGTATAACACATACACACACACACCCACACACACACACACACAAACATATATATATATATATATAAAACGTAGCGGTTATTTGTTAATGTGGTATGAATCAATATCTAACAACACCAAGAAGGATAGCGATCTTCTCGAGCATACGCTCACCGACTACGAGGAGCTCTGAATATTTTTATATGAAAATCTAAGGTGGAACATAGTTAGAGAGGCAGAGCCCAGCCAGAGAGCGAGTAAATTTTTTCTTCTCACGCACCTCAAGCTACGTAACTACGAGAAGGTATAATACGGTGGAACGTTTCTGTCTCTCTCTCTCTCTCTCTCTTTCTCTCTCTCTCACTCTCTCTGTCTCTCTTTCTGTTTTTGTCTTTCTCTATCTTTGTCTCACTCTCTCTCTCTCTCTCTCTCTCTCTCTCTTTCTATCTTTTTCTCTGTTTCTTTCTGTCTTTTTCTATCATTGTCTCTCTCTCTCTCTCTCTCTCTCTCTCTCTCTGTCCCTCTCTTTTCGAGCGGGTGGCTTTGTTGTTTTTATTTCAGCGCTCTACATGCAATTACCTACGGTTCTTCGGCTGGGTGCGGCACCCGTACATCCGCGCGTGCGCGATCTACAAAGCCGCAAGACTCGACTTCTTTTTTAAAACTAGAATTCGAATGGCCGGGACACGCGACATCCGTTGACATCCTAGTGGAAACTTCGTGACGTGTAAAAGAAAAGAGAAAAAGAAAAAAAAAAAAATATATATATATATATATTCTGATGGATAGCCAGTCAGTCAGCCCGTTAGTCTGCCAGTCAGCCCTCTTTGGCGATTTCGAAACTCTCTATTTCTCTCTCTCCCACTCACTTTCTCCCCCCACCGCCCCCCCCCTCTATCTCTCTCTCTCTCTCTTTCGTTTTCTTATCTCTCTTTTTTCTCTTGTTTTTCTCTTGTTTTCTTTTTTACATTTTCCATGAAAATAGACAGGAATATGCGCGTAAGAAAAGATATTCGTCTCTCTCTTTCTCTCTCAAGTCGAAAACGTATTAATTCTGAAGAACGTAATATACCGAGAAAATAAAATAAAAATCAGGCCGATGAGTTTTCTAACAGACGCCAACCAGTGGCAAAATAATATGTGTGCATAAATTGCTTATTTATTCGCGTATACATGAATATAAATTAGGTTTTATTTATCTCTCTCTCTCTCTCTCTCTCTCTCTCCCCCTCCCTCTTCCTATCTCTTTCCAATGGTTAAGTATCCGAAGCGTATCCATGTATCTCAACGAAGATGCGAATTAGACTGTAATAACGACTCATTATTATCGGCACGGCGATTATGGTTGTTGTTCGAAATGAATTACGTTACGCCTTTCGGCGTGAAATTTCCACGAACGCGCGAATCGGCGCCCGGAGGTAAGCTTCGTCGTCTGGAAAAATATTTCGCCTCCTTGTGTTTCTCTCGGGGTATTAAATTCCACGCTCTCCGTAGAATCACGCGTGAACCCCTCTCCGCTGATGCTAATAAAAATCTCACGACCAAACGACACTCGAAATATCATCTTCTTCTTCTTCTTCTTCTTCTTCTTCTTCTTCTTCTTCTTCCTCTTTTGCGTCTTCTTCTTCTTCGTCTTCTTCGTCTTCTTCGTCTTCATATGCGTCCTCTCCTTTTTTTGCCTCCCCCCCTTCTCTTTACGTTCCTTTTTTTTTCTATTTTTCTACATTCTTCCTTTTTTTCTTACTTATCTTTTTTTTTATTTTTTTCCTTTTTTTTTTTTTTGATCGAATATCTCACGCGTTCGTAATTTTTGTCGAGAGAGAAAGAAAGAAAGGAAAAAAAAAAAGAAAAGAACGGTGCATTCGTTCTTCGATCAATCGATTAATATATACATTATATAAAGATTTATTTGTCTAATCGTTATACGATAGATCGATAGAAAGTATCATTTTAAGATTTGAAAAAATCAAAGATCAGGAGGAATAGAAGGAGTGAAGGGGGGGAGAGAAGGAGATGAAGTGAGGGTGAGTCGAAGCGAACGATATAGGTACGTGCAATCTGCAGCTGCTGTAACTCCGGCTGTAACTTAAGACAGTATCATCGTGATATAAATATGCTCGAGATGGTATCGTCGTAACATACTGTCTCCGACGACCTTCTAATTCCTCACAAGGTATATAGTATACATACCAGCTTAAACCCTGGTATATTAGCCGAGAATTAACGAGCATGGTAATCAGCACTCGCTTCATAGCGTTCGGCGCGTTACATGGAGCGTTACATGGTCCGCGATGGATCACGCAGATTTACGTGTTCTACCTAGGTACGTATGTAGCCGTTACAACGATCTCTGTAACCTCTCGGTGAACGACGATTTCTAAAGAGATCCGGAAAAAGAAAATTATTACGTTGCTTTTCTATGCGAATTTAGCACGAGACCCATAAGAAATACGAGGGTCATTCAAATAACTTTCACAATTTTAAATATAGAAAGCTGTTAAATGCCATAGAAAAAAGAAGAAAAAAAAAAATTATTATCGGGCAACATTTACACGAACGATTTTTTATTCGCTTTCGAAAAAAAAAAAAAAGAAAAAAAAAAGAAAAAGAGTTTCTAAAAAAGAAAATATTCCAATACTCATACATTGTTTAATAATAATAATAGTAATAATAATAATAATAATAATAATAATAATAATAATAATAATAATAATAATAATAATAATAATAATCCTAGATATAAAACTGGGTCAAAGAAAAAGCAAAAGAATTTCAATATATTTGGAAATCAACATAGTTAGCTTAGCGGTATACGTAAGTTACTCTCGCACATAAATCAAGTCGCACGATGGGTTAATTGTCACGATAGTCGAGTTTGAGTCTCGATATTATCGGGAAGGCCAGATTACGCCGTGGAACTACGGGCAAGGCAATCTATTTCGAGTCAATCTCGTAGCGAGACAGGAGATCATTACCGATTTCAAGTTAACCGAGTTTGGCGGGCACACGGAGAACCGTCACCTGAATCGAGAGATACGCACCTCTCCCTTGGGTAATTATAAGCGTGGCACGATTACGTCGATGATCGTATCGCTAAAACCGAGAGAGAGAGAGAGAGAGAGAGATAGAGAGAAGGAGAGAGAAAAAGACAGACAAACAGACAGACAGAGAGATAAATAGAGGGAGAAAGAGAAAGAGAGAGAGTGAGAAAGAGAACGTAGGCGTAGCTCGATAGATTTGCAAAATGACAATGAGTTCAAGAGCAAAATCGAAGGGGGGACAACTATTAGAAAGTATAAAATCTTTCTGTTTAAATTTAATAAACTTGATAAAGAATCTCGATATCATCTAATTATCCTATAGCTTATCGTAACCTAAGCTGAATCGATCTATGCACGATATATCGTTGAGTACGAGCTAACCCTAAGGCTATGGTATTCTTGCTTAAAGGCCATGGCCTGTGAGAAGACCATAGCGAAGCAACTCCCTGAGCAAAGACTAGCTAGCTAGCTAACTTGCTTCCTTTCTTGCTTACTTCCTTACTTGCTTGCTTGCTTACTTACTTACTTGCTTACTTGCTTACTTACTTGCTTACTTACTTGCTTGCTTGCTTGCTTGCTTGCTTGCTTGCTTGCTTGCTTGCTTGCGGGTAGGTAACGCACGCATCACGCCAACACGCCACGTCCATGCGATGCCATGCCACGCCAGGCCAGGCCACGCTATGCCATGCCATGATCAGCTGGAAACCCGGAAGGTTTCTTGGCACTCCTGACCTACTGAACAAGACACCTTTGCATGTGCTCGCTCGTTTAGCCTCACCCCGAAGCATTCGTCGACGAGTGAACTGAGTTCACGCCAGGGACACGTACCTTGACGTATGATAGATGCAGATTGGACTACGCCTATGTCCAAATCTCTCTCTCTCTCTCTTTCTCTCTCTCTCTCTCTCTCTCTCTTTCTCTCTTTCTCTCTCCTTCTTTCATTCTTTTTTTCTCTTTCTCTCGTGAAAGAGAGAAAAAGATTCGTCCCATCTTATCACGTCTCTATATATTTCATACGTGTTAGGTTTGAATCGAATTGAAATCAGTGCCAGTTGAGAATTGAAATTTGATTTATCGTCAATATCAAATCTATAGGAAATTGTTGTAACGTAAATATATACGGATAAATGTGTCTGAATAAAAATGGAATAGGATATGGAATTAACGTTTATAAAGAAATTTAAGATCGAACGGATCGACCGGATCGAGTATCGATGTAAAAGAATAGTTCCTTCATTGACCTTCGTCAAAAACGTCTTCCTTTCTTCATATCATTCTTTCTTCAAACAAACTTTATCTACTACTTTATATAGAACGTGATATATGTGTATATATATATACATACATATATATATATATATACATTATGTATATGAGGAATACCTGTTAAAACGCAAATCGGTGTCCTTTCTTTATTGGCGAGGAAGAACAGAACAGGCCCCATGTAGACAAGCACAGGAAGAAGAAATAAAAGTACGAGGTTAACCTCTGATCGTGGAACTAATTCAAAGTACGCGTATCGTAAAATGCTCCGTGTGAAGTCACCGGTTGATCGATGGCGTTATTAGTCAGCGGATCCGTCAGACTTCACAAAGGAAACTCTGTCTCTCTCTCTCTCTCTCTCTCTCTCTCTCTTTCGTTCGTTCTCTCTATCTATCTATCTCTATCTCTCTTTTCTCACCTTTAGATAAACGGACGATCCCTGATGAGCGATTAAATGCCTGCTCTCTGGCGTCTCTCTCGCCATGAAAAATAGATCGTTCTTAGAGTTGCACGAGTCTGTTTTTGTCCTTGTCCTTACACCTTGGAAGGTGGACAAACAAGAAAAAAAAACAAAAAGAAGAAAAAGGAAAAGAAAGAGCAAGAAAAAAGCAAAGAAAAAGAAAAATCATGAATTAGGAAAGAAATAGAAATGAATTTTTAAGGAACTAAAAAAAATAAAAAGACGAAAACAATAACAGAAAAAAGAAAAGAGACAGACAGAGAGAGAGAGAGAGAGAGAGAGAGAGAGAGAGAGAGAGAGAAAGAAACGGATGAACTAATGAAGAAAAATCTAGAACCACGGAGAGAAAAGTCTAAAACTTTTTAAACGGGACAAATGTTAAAAAGTAAAGTTCGAAAAAGGAAACTATAGCATCGTGAGATCATTTGCTTACGGTGGCGATCGGTCGTCCCTTTTTTCATTCGTTTATTTCGTTGAATTACCGCGATCGGTTACCAATCGTAATAAAGCTCGGAGTAGGAAACGCAAACATATCGCTTTCGAGGAACGTCGACGGGGTGACGGCAAGAGGAAGAAAAGGAGGAGGGTTGCCGTGGCGGGGGGGAGTATAAAGAGGGAGAGCGAATGGTAGGGGGTACAAGTGGCACAACATGGTGGTGAAACGGGGAAAGCGAATGACTGGTGTCAGTTACACGAGCTGGCACTACAGCTCTCGCTCCTACGTAGCTCCGGCATTGAGAGAGAGAGAGAGAGAGAGAGTGAAAGAGAGAATGAGAGAGAGAGAGAGAGAGCTACCTACCCTTGCGGTTACCTTGCGAGCAACCCCCTTTTTTCATTGACTCCATACGTCGCACTCTACGACGTATTTATGTTCTAATACTATCGTCGTTTATGCATACCCCCATTAGATATATTTATTATCTATTACGTTATAATGACTTGGTCGCTTTAATCGTTAAGAGGCAATTTTTAATGGAGAAAATAAATAAACGTATCGAGAAACGCTTTAATAATAATAAATCTTATTGATAAACGACGGCGTCTTTTCATTTTCATTAAAAATAATTTCGATCTGTTAAATTGAGAATGACGAATAGGAGTCGATTGAAAGTATCAACGATGATTGAATAAAAAGTATGATAGAAATCTTTACGTATCGTTGGGAAGATAATTGTTTCTAGTTATTTAATATTTGATATTTCCTCAAAGTTTTTAATTAATTGTTACGGAAGATATAGTTTTAGTAATATTTTAATTTTCGTTCCTTCCTCTCTCTCTCTCTCTCTCTCTCTCTCTCTCTCTCTCTCTCTTTCTCTCTCTCTCTTTCTCTCTTTTCTCTGACTCTCTTTTAAAGAAGTTTTTCCAAGCTTCGGGCACTTTTGGCGCCATATAAAAGTGTGTATAGAGAAAAATGAGAAAGAGAGAGAGAGAGAGAGAGAGAGAGAGAGAGAGAGAGAGAGAGAGATAAAGAGAAAGATAGATAAAGATAGAAAGAGAAACAGGGAGTAATTCCAGCGGTAGTGCCTGCTAGAACAAAGGCCTGGGAATTAATTAGTAGGCGCGTACACGGTAAGCCCCCTAGAGGGAGCAGCATATGGCGCGATCACATCATCTCATCATCGCCATACCACCTGGCTCTCCCTTTTACATTCACCTTTGCTTTCTCTACTATTCCACGGGGCTTCGAAAACGCAAGGTCGTGTCTAAATGTATGTAGATAATCCAACGGTCAAAAAATTGTCAACCCTTCTTCGTAACGTCATCGTTTATATTTTCATTTTCATTTTTATTTTCATTTTTGAATATAAAACCGGTAAGGGACTTTTGTTTTTAACTCAATGTTAAATCCATTTAGGATTTACGTTCTTACTTTACTATTACGAAGTATATAAAGGAGAAAACGTATCGCATCGATTACGAGCTCGCGGTACCTGGCGTCCTAGCAAATTACCAGATATCAACTTGAATTATGATGATCGTTGATACGCGGAAAACGCAACCGCATCCACTGCGATATTCCATGCGGGACTACCAACCGAGCGTTTCATCTCCTTTCCTCGCGTATCATCTCCGTTCTCTCCGTTCGTTAGAAGATACTCTTTTCCCCGTAAGGATAAAAAGCACGAGACGAATGTCTCGAAATGAAATAAGGCCACGAATCATGGTCTACGTATATCTCTCGTAAAGTGTGGTGAGGTGAAGTGAGGTGAGGTACAAACACCAACCTTCGACTGTAGATAATCTACTACTTCTAGTTTCTTCTTTTATAGATTGACAATGAAATCTAATAGGTACGGGAATCTATCGTATCTATTAATCTATCTAACGTATATACGTAATTGCGTGTTACGTTCATAGATATCTATCGAAATATTATGTATAAATAAATAAATAAATTAATTAATTAAATATATATATTTAAATATATATATATATATATATATATATATATAAATAAATAATAATGTGAATATAAGAAACAAACAAATTTGATTATTCTTTCGAAACGTAAAGATAATCGATTGTAAAACAATAAGGTATTATTGCTTATTTTTGTTTTTTTTTTTGTTTTTTTTTGATACATCCGAACGTGAGTATATTCTCGAAAAGAATCAAATTAGATTATCCTATACGAAAGCGGACATTGAATCTTACGGATGGACGATTCCCGATAGGATCGATCGATCCGTTTCGACGTCGATCGACGTGTTGCTTTCCCACGAAGTGGGATACGAGTGAAGCAAAGTCAGCAAGAGAGATAGAAGGAGAAATAAGCAAAGCAAGAAAGACAGAAAGAAAGAAAGAAAGAAAGAAAGAGAGAAAGAAAGAAAGGGAAGGGAAGAAGGTCGCGAAGATGCAGAAGACGAAGAAGAAGAGGAGGAAGAAGAAGAAGAAGAAGAAGAAGAAGAAGAAGAAGAAGAAGAAGAAGAGAAGGATGGTAAAGTCGGCCCTCTTTGCAGAGGCAACCCAGACTCAACCAGACGAATTCCAGAAAATCTGCTTCTTCGAGTGAGAGGAGGCGAAATAAAAGAACGCGTGTCTCGAGTGTCGGCCGGCGACGAGAAAGAAAGAAAGAGAAAGAAAGAAAGAAAGGAAAAAGAGAGAGAGAGCGAGAGAGAGAGAGAGAGAGAGAGAGAGAGAGAGAGAGAGGCAAAGCAAGAGCAAAGTTCTGCCGTCGTCTTCGTCGTCGTCTTGGTCTCCTCGTCGCGGGCCAAGAGCAAGCAAGGAACCAAGCAAGCAACCAAGCAAGCAAGCAAGCAAGTAAGTAAGCAAGCAAGCAAGCGAGCGAGCGAGCGAACGAGTAGGCAGGCAAACAGGCAGCAGTGTGGCTCATGCATAAGTATATGTATAACTGTGCCGGATCGCTCGTCTCTGGTATATTGGAGGAACGGACAGGTACTCGAAGAAGATTTTGACCGACCGTCGAGCGTAACTCGGCAGCCGCCTTCGGCGGCTCACCTTTCATGCTCCGACCACGAGCCGCTCCCCGAAAAACCAAGCGAGACCCGTTTGGCCCTTTTGGGCTCCTTCATCGCACGGCCACGACGACCTTTTTTTTCTTCTCTCTGTCTTTCTCTCTCTCTCACTCTCTCTCTCTCTCTCTCTCTCTCTCTCTCTCTCTCACTCTACCTTTCTGTCTCTCTGTCTCTGTCGTTCTTTTTTTCTTTTCTTTCCCTTTTTAAAATCGCTATCGACGCGACGCGTACCTCACGTAAAGATATAACCCTTCTTGCTCTCGTTTACCAAAAGATATATATATATATATATATATGTAGATATTATATATACTTATGTATATATAAATATATATATATGTTATATGTGTGTGTATCAGAAACGTGTCCGACTCGTGATGGCGTCCACCGTTAACCGTTAACAAGAAAGCTAATATATATATATATATATATAAATATCTTTAAGAAGATAGTAGTTTCTTCCCCTTCCTCCCCCTGGTCGAATAAAGAGAACGCGGTGGCTCCTTTTCGGCATCGGCATCGGCATCGAGTTAATGTCGACAATATTTCACGCGTAGGATCCGACGAATAGGCGTGTAAAATGATTTGCTGTAAATCTATCGCGCGTAGCTTGCCACCAGCACCGCCCTCGTAACGCGCACCTGGCGTATCTCACAGTATCTCCGGTACTTGCCGGAGGAAGTGAAGACGAGGGTAAGAGTGAGGAGTGAGTGAGAGAGAAAGAGAGAGAGAGAGAGAGAGAGAAAAAGAGAGAGAGAGAGAGAGAGAGAGAAAGAGGGTGGCAAGGGGGAGAAATTATGTTCTCTCCTTTATATTTGAAAGGGCACAGCTGCGAACACTCCGCGTGTGTTACCCCACGTGGCGCCTATTTTCCACTCTAGCGTGCCGAAATCGTCTCTACTCGTACTCAAGACACACGCCGCCATATCCCGTGGAAAATCCATTGAAAGGTGAAAGAAAAAGCGAGATAGGATTCTGTTTAGTAGAGAAAAGAATTCTCTTTTGTTGTTCTTGTTCTCTCTCTCTCTCTCTCTCTCTCTCTCTCTTTCTCTCTTTCTATATCTATCTACCTCTCTCTTTCTTTCCCTCGATCTTTTAGTAATCGTTTCGATGGGAGGACGATCATTCGAAATAACTGCAGGTAAGATCGTGTCGATCGTTCGACTCCTCTACAGGTCGTTTCACGCTGATTTTGCGAGACTCGATTCCCGAAGGATCGCACTGTTACTATATAGGTATAACTACCTACGAAAGAACGAAGTCAAGAGAGAGAGAGAAAGAGGGAAAGAGGGAAAGAGAGAGAGAGAGAGAGTCGGACGCGTCCCGCTGGGCGAGCCTCTCGCTTTTACCTAGAGGCCTTCATTAAACTGACACTGATGGCGAATCGGCGCTACGAATCACGTAATCTCAGCGAGGATGCCTCGGCCTCTCTTTCATTTGGCAGATCGAGGGCCTTCGCTCTCTTTCGCATTTCTCTTCATCTTGATTCCTCACTCCAAGCTTTACACCAATGCTTCTCTCTCTTTCTCTCTCTTTCTTCGTTTCACTCAAGAGGTGCAACCTTTAATAAAGGGTTTCTTCTCTCTGTAAAGTTCACTCATTCTCTCTCTCTCTTTTTCTCTTTCTCTCTCTCTCTCTCTCTCTCTCTCTCTTTCGTTTTCTTTCTCTTTTTATCTTCGTCGTCGCTTTCGAAGGACTAGAACGGAACAACATCCGCTCGTTTCCTCGGCGCCACGAAGAAAACTTTCCGAGAGCCTATCCCTCTTCTTTTCTCTTCTCTTTTCTTCTCTTTTCTTCTCTTCTCTTCCCTCGAGGACCTAATGACGAAGGTAATGGATGAACGGACGCTCGGACGAGAACGGACAGACGGATGGAATGGACAGACGGACAGACAGACGGGTAAGCTCGAATCGACGGACGGTTAGTGCCTCATGGCTATCGTTCCCAACTCCTCACGAAGAGTCGTCCGGTTGGTTAATATATTTTTAGAGGGAGGGTAGGAGGAGTTAGTTGGTTAGAACGTGCATTAAACATTCTCTTATACGATCCTTGATATCACCTGGTGTTCTGACCGATGTCAATGCTCAATGATATAATACAAACCTTGTGGTTGTATTATGAAAAAGGATCAACAGCTGCTATCTTACCTATTATTGACGATCATCGCAACGATACTTTTATTATATATATATATATATATATATATATACATATACATATACATATACATATATATATATATATTTTCGTTTCTTCACAATATCTATTTAGTTAATCGACCAGAATGGTATTTAGATGAGTCATTCAAAACAATTTTGATTTGAAACGTTAGCAGTTATTCGTAATTAGCAACCTCGTTTATATCAGCAGCTACTTCGTTTCTTTTGTTACACCTACATGCATGCATATTTACATGTAGATATCTCTCTACCTATGTACTTATATGTACGTATATATGTATGTATGAATGTATGTACATACGTACGTATTTATTGTTAGAGTCATGAGATTCCAAAGCGACGGCTAGGAGCTATTGCGACGCCTTAAGGACGCACGCGAAAGGCGTCACGGCATTAGAATGTTAATTGCTATAGCTGGGTGATCGCGGAAGAAACGACCAGTTGACGACGGGCCGCGAGGATGGCTACTAAGGCCTCTAAAGTGGAAGAAATCATTGTGGTATGGCGCCACAAGGAAATAGGAACATACGGCACGTGCTCTCGTATATACGAATACGTCAAATGTTATTACCTTTTAAAATGTTATTAATTGAAATAACGATATAAACGTTGCCACTTTCACCCCCTCCCCACCCCCACCACCTCCATCTTCTTAGTTATCTTACAAAATCAATTTCTGACGTCATTAATTTAATACGCGTTTATATAAATATGTACAATTTTTTTCCCCCTACAACGATATTGCAAATATCATTGAGTTTTTCATCGTTATAACAAACAACGAAACATATTTCTGTCAAGTATTTTTTTTTTTTTTTTTTATTTTTCGAAGATAAACGAGTTGAGATAGAAAAAAAAAAAAAAAAAGAAAAACGTTCGTAACTTTTGTTTTCCTTTTTACGATACTTTTTCTTCTTTTTTTTTTCCTTTTTTTTGATTTTTTTTCTTTTTTTTTTTTTCGTTAATGTTACCGAAAAAGAAAACGAGAGTAAGTAGACGACCTGATTCGAGTCGAGTCAGGTCGAGTCGAGTCGAGTCGAGCCAAGCCGAGCTGAGCCGAGCTGAGTCGAGCCGTGCCGAGCCGTGCCGAGCTTGGTCAGGCCGAGAGGCGGGGGGGAACAAACTACCGAAGGTTGATACGTGTGTGAGTAAAGAAGAAGAAGAAAAGAAAAGAAAAAAGAAGGATTAGGGGGCAGTTCGAAAGAAACACGTGCTTTCTTCGTATGCTAATTACATTGCTTTGATTGGGGAGGATAAACAAAGCAATTATCTTTATTAAAAGAAAGATCTTTACGTAATAAATATATAATCAATCCTTTTTTTTTTTACTTTTCTCGTCGATCATTGCTTTTTTTTTTTTTTACGAAGGAACGTATGTAAAAGAAAAAAGAAAAAAGAAAAAACGACAGCAACAACAACAAAAATTAAATTAAACCAAAGAGAGAAGAAAAAAAAAATAAAGGATGAAGAAAAGAAGAACAGATAGATAAGAGAAGATATATTAACAAAATTTAAACGATTACGTTAATAATGCTAGAGCGTTACGTCGCGAATAAACCGAGCAAATTCGATGGCGGTGCGGTGCATCACTGGTGACGGCACGCCAATCAACATTAGCAGAAATGTATTCATGCCACGAAATCATTTAATGCGCCTAATGAAATGCGCTGGTAATTACAGAGTGTGCCGGGAGTCATTCATATTGCATGAGTGCTCCGAGTGGCCACCGTGAGCCGATGCATGCCAGGTCCTTTCTCTCTCTCTCTTTCTCTCTCTCTTTCTTTCTTTCTCTCTCTCTCTCTCTCCGTTTCTCGACTATTTGCTGTCGTTACATTGAAACACATGTTGCGAATTTCTAATGACATTGCTGAGACGACTCACCTTCTCCTTCTTTCTCTCTCTTTCTTCCTTTCTTTCTTTCTTTCTTTCTTTCTTCATTTCGTTTTTTTTCTTTTTTCCTTTTTTTCTTTCTTTCTTCCTTTCTTTCTTTCTTTCTTTCTTACTTTCTTTCTTTCTTTCTTACGTTCTTCTCGAAACATACGAAAATTAACGCCGTTGTAAACGGGACACAAGTGCTAACACGATCGGATCATTAATTATTATGGCTTTGCTAGAGATATATAGCGATACTTGGATCTATCTTGTTGAATGATCGATCGATCATATACATAAGGTATGTACATAGATACGAGAGAGGAAAATATGTTATCCCATTAATTTCTATGTCTTAACTATTATTTATAACGTTTTAACCGACATCCGGTATAATATGATTTATTTCGTGAAATAAATAATAGAAAATTGTTATTTGATGAGATTTAAAATATGTTGTCAAATTAGATGAAAGAGAGAAAGAGAGAAAGAGAAAGGTAGAGAGAGATTATCTTCTTTTATCCTTTACGATATTTATTAGGTATTGGTTTCTTATATTATCCAATTTTGCGACGGTAGAAACGTTTAGCCTGGTTTTCCAAAGGGTTAGAGAGGGCAAACTTAATGCATAAATATATATATATATATATATACATATATATCAATCGATTGATCTCTCGTAAGCCGTAGAGCCATACCCACGATAAATATCTTCCGTCGATCCAACCATACGATTTATAGGATCTCACCATTAACACACCGAACAGTAGACTACTGAAAGATAGACCACAGTCAAAAATGGATTCAACCGCTGTCATTAAGACTATATTTCTCTGTGAATCACCCTTTTCGAGACGACGGTGACACGTGGCATAGCCGCGTGTATGCTCTATTTCAACATACGATTTTCTGTTCGTTCCTTTCACACTGTTCTAAGTCTGATCGATCGTATTACAATCAAGGAAAGAAGAAAATCAAAAAAAAAAAAAAAAAGAAAAGAAAAAGAAAAATAAAAAAGAAAAAGAACGGAAAAACAAACAGGGACACAGAAGGAAAAAAAAAGAAGAAAAAAGATAAAAAAAAAAAAAAAAGAAGAAGACGACGAAAGTCGTACATTTCGCGTCACAAATTCGTGTCGCTTTGTGTCGTCGATTATTTTTCTTTTTCTTTTTTTTTTTTCTTTTTTTTTGTTTTCTTCTTTCCTCGTTTAATCAATCTTTTTCTTTTCTTTTTTTTTTTCCTTCTTCGACGTTACCGATGAAAAACAATTGTTTTCGTCGAAAGAAAAGATACTTTTGCAATGAAACTTTTTTTCTCTTTCTCCCCCTTGAAATATCGAGACACCATTCATTGATTATCCATAATCGATCATAGTTATATGTTTATCCGTTGACATGTCAAACCTTATCGATTCTCTTTAACATCAAAGCCAGTTTGGAGTAGTTTATGATTAGAGAAACAATTGACTGGTGAAGTTAACCTCACAAGCAAAAGGACTGGGGCTGAACTTTCTTGGTGGCAGACTTTATCGATCTTTCCGTTGGCCTCAAACCACCAATGTGGTACCTTCTTCCTTCTATGTATGTATGTACATCGGCAATAAACCCAGTGGCGTGTCCGTTGCACTCACCTTCCTCCCTTCGATGCCTAGCGAATCTATCTAGGATTCGACCTAACTATTGAGATCGTTTTAAACTGGTCTAATGTAAAACGATACACCTTTTTTAAATCGTTAATCGCCATCTAATTCTCTAAGTTTTTTACTTTCCCTTTTATTATCGTTTATTCTTCAACTATAGATACCTAGGTATTACCTGTACATAACTATATACACATATATACACACACATATATATATATATATACACATACCTATAATGTCTATATATAGGCGTGGAATATATCTATACAGATAAAAGTGTATACTTTCACGTTATACTAGATGGAAAATTAGTGATCGATATTCTTCGTCGTTTTTATTTATTTTTTTTTTTCTTTCTTCCTTTTTTTATTTTTTTTTTTTTTTATTTTTATTTCTTGTATTCTTCTCTATGACTATAATAAACACTTGGTACTTTCAATTTCACGTATCCTTTACTTATATTAAACCTGTCTCAAGTATCATCTGGTAAAGAAGAAGGATTTTTAACGTTTCTAATATGTACCTTTATAACGCCGAAGAACTATTCGTTAAACTATCCACCATAAATCTGTAATCTATATAAACGCATTTGCCAGACATGCAATTTTACGATTCGCGATGGTATTAGTTGAAAATCGTCAACGATACGATCCAACCGGAATGAAACCTAGATAATCGAGATTCCAGGAAAAAGCTACGATAAGAGTTCGATAAATTCCTTGACTGTTAAATGAGCAATTAAAGTTAAACCCTTATACGTTAGTTAGACGGCATGCGACATTTCAACTATGTATTTTCGCTTGTAAGACCGTGGACAATTTCGCTAGATTAGAATTAAGAATGAAAATCATTATCATTATAGAGGACGGAATTGTATTACATACACGAGTCTCAATGTATTGAATAATTTTATAGATTGTATAGAATAATTTCTTTTTTTTTTTTACGCTTTATCCACGTGTAAATGTTATTTTATAAATATTTATGCATAAATATATATATATATATATATATATATATATATATATCTGCGAATTGAAAAATTATAGAGTGCAATTATTTTCTTGGTTTTTTTCTTATGTATTTTTTTTTTTTTTTTTTTTTTTACATCGATCATCGTAAGATCAAAAAATTATCATCATCATAGATACATATATATATATATATATATATATATATATATATATATATATATATATATATGTACGGTTCATGCATTTTATATGTATAAGATAATTTTTCTTTTCGTTACTGTCTGCTTGTAAAATATTATCGAACAAAATCATAATATATCTATGAATATATGAAAAATATTGTATACAATTTATTCTTTTATTTATTTTCTTGTTTTCTTTTTTTCTTCTTTTTTCTCTGTTCGTACATCGATCTACTAATAAGAATGAAATATATTCATTTGAAATTTCTTCGAAATACGACCAACGAATTTCCCTCGAGAATTTATGTAAATATATCATGTTTTCTCGTTAATAGTCTCGTGACTATTACGATAGAATTCTCTCTAATTCCTCGCGAGAATTCGTCGCGTTTTAGCATTTTTTATATTGTAGCGTGCATATTCGAATCCGTAAGGCTCATAAGACTCTTCGAACTAGTAGACGAAAGGAGACTTAAGCGGACATTCTTTCAGCGACTTTCTGGAAATTCCTCGTTCCTTCTCGTAGATATATTCCCAGTGGGTCTTTCTTTCTCGAGCTAATTAATGTGCCTGAAACGGTTAAGATAAGCAGAAGTTGGGCCGGCCTGGCTTGGAGAAACGTCCAAGAAAATCGATACATCGGGAGGAGGTACGATTACGCGAGTGACTCAGGCGGTTTCCGGTGGACGCCATGATGGATTTAAGCACTTCCGCTTGGTGGCGCGTGCGCCGTTCTGTCTTATGTGAAATTACCGAGGTTATGTTCTTTCTCTTTCTCTCTCTCTCTCTCTCTCTCTCTCTCTCTCTCTCTCTCTCTTTTATATTCTCTCTTTTTCTCAAGAAAGAGAAAAAAAAAGAAAAAGATTCGAGTTGCAATTGCGATAAAAAGAAAAAGAGGATAAAGAGGATGAAGAAAAAAAAAAAAAGAAAAGAAAAAAAGAAAATTCAATCTATATGAACGTTCGATCACTTTTTCGATCTTTCTCGATCGTCCGAAAAAATTGTTGGTTCGACGTCGAGTCTTTGGTAAGAGAGAAAAAGAGAGAGAGAGAGAGAAGGTGGATTGCAGTTGGAGATTAGAAGAAAGAAGAAAGGAAGAGAAAAGAAAAAAAACAACAAAACAAAACAAAAGAAGAAACGAACGAAACTTCGATTTAGCAGATGTTCGTCAAGTTGAGAAAGTATGGCGACAAGAAATCTCGCGATCGCGACGTAGATGGCTTCCACAACAGGGGTGGTCCGAAATGGTGGAACGCGATGTTACCTTACACCTCGGTCTCCGGAGTGGCACGGATATATACACGGCACCAATACGCATCAACTGTGCCGGACGCCGTCGTAAATACGTGCCCAAAGACATAGGGGCTCGTTATTATGATGCTAATGAGCGGTCCAAATGGAATTCAAGAAACGAAGCGTCGCTGTCGACGTTCGATGATGGAACAATGACGATGACGATGACGATAACGAGAATGATCGAAATGTTTCTTTCGTTTTTTTGCTGTTATTGTTGTTGCTGTTGTTGTTATTGTTTTTGTTTCTTTCGTATTTTTTCTTTTTTTTTTTTTTCCTTTTTCGTTGCATTTTCTTTCTTTCTTTCTTTCATCTACGAAATAAAGGATTGATAATATATCGAACATATATATTTCTCGAGGTCGTAACGATAATTCGTAAGTTACGTTCGAGTAAAACGATGCGTTTCTATTTTTCTCTCTATCTATCTATCTATCTATCTATCTATCTATCAATCAATCCATCTCTATCTAACTATTTATCTGTCTCTTTATCTTTCTTTCTCTATCTATACCGGCCACAGGATCGTACCTTCCAACGTCGGGGATTTCACGCTTTGAAGAGATTTGCGAATTAACCACCTCGCCTTGTTATTTACGGAGAAACCGAACACCGAGCAACGTATTCGACATCGGATACCATAAGTAGATTAGCCGTGGCTATATGTCTATAGTACGATCTCGGTCGAATGGTTTTCGATCTCCTAAGTACACATAGCTACGTACGTATCAGACCAAACCGCGATCGAGCGAAGTAGTAAACGGTAAAGATCGTAAAGATCTCGATCGTTAATGGCGTAAACAAACGACATAGTCGTCTTTTAGAAAATATCATGTTATCGTTGTCGCCTCTTCCTCGCACATGTACGTATACATCTATTGCCTCTGTCTCTCTCTCTCTCTCTCTCTCTCTCTGTATGTATGTGTTTTTTATATGTATGTGTATGCATGCACGTGTGTAACATATATAGTAACGTATTTATATACATTTTACTATACCCTTAACGTCGTTCTTCGTAACGTCGGTGTGAAACAGAAAGGTGCAGGTAAGAACGGGCCCGTTCCTGGTTACGTTAATTAATGAAATTTGGAATTCTCGACGATATCGCGCCCGTGAGTCGCAAGCTTCCGCCTTTGCCGGTACCTAATTACAGACTGATTTCATTCGAAGATACCTCACAGCCCTTGGCCTCGATCGAGGAACCACGAGATATAAAGAATGGCAAGTTTACATAGAATTATTTCGATATTAAGTAAAACGAGATAAATAAAGGACGATAAAGATCTTACGAGTCTGATATATTTTATACTATTCCTTATGATAGAGAAAGAGAAAGAGAAAGAGAGAGAGAGAAAGAGAGAGAGAGAGAGAGAAACGTAATAAAATAATTTTTATAGTTGAAAATAAATTCGAAGATTTCTGTGAATTATCGAATATGCTGGACATTATTTCGGACGAAACATCGGACAAAAATTTAAACTCAATCCATCGAACCGATCCGATTCTTATACATTTTTTTTCTTTTTTTTTTTTCTTGATTCTGTCTTATACTGTTACTATTATATACTTTTCTATCTCTTTCTTTGAAATTAATCGTAAAATAATGGTATTAGCTAATACTAGTATATGCACTCCATTATTAAGAATACATTTTGCATCGACGTGGCGATGTCTTTTTTTTTTGCTTTTTTCTCTTTTTTTTTTTTCCTTTCCGTTTAGAAAAACATGAAGTCCGATCGAACTGGGTAAGTACTTACCTGCTTGCTGCAAAATATATCGAGTGACTCTAATGTCAGAGACACACATCAAATTGGTGGTAACTCAACAATGGCTTATGCAAAATACATGTGCAGGAGGTAATGTCTTGAAAATGGTTTAATGTCAGCCACGAGAATGTGTAATAAATAATAGAGGGTATCAATTAAAAATGCAAACGTGACATTCGCAAGAACATTCCAAGGTCATTTCCAATGTTAAATAATTATCATTAACATGTATGGTTTCACCTTTTGATGTCGTAGAACGTTCGTCTATAAAAATTTCTTTTCCATTTTTTAGAAAAATAATCCGTTTATGTACACATATATATATATACACCGGACATACAGATAAATTGGAATAAAAATATAAAGAATATTATATGAAAGTAATAGAAGATGAAACGAGCAGACATTGAAGTGTCGGACGATGCATATCAACTCTGTAAAACTCAAGTCAGGAGTTCCATTTCAGTGCCTTCGAATCGAGAACTGGCTTAATAAAGCTATGCTATAGTTTGTATCCCGTCGTAAATAATAATTACCGGGGTGAGTTGTAAAAATGTAACTCCTTTATTATTAATCGTCTTGGCACGATAGACGAGAATTCTCCGTACGATAA
>NC_060962.1:5321731-5339231 GCF_910589235.1 Vespa crabro
CAATTATCCTCTATCAATCCTCTCATCAATGGAAAATCTCTCAATTGAAAGAAATCAATGGACCAAAGTATATTTACATAGAATATCTGAGTATATTAATGTTGAGAATATGATAAAATACGAAAGTTCCTTGGCGTGATTGTTGCCAAACATATTTCTTTGACATAGAAAACGTTCGCGTCCCGTGCACGTGATTTTTGGTTGACCTCGAGGTCGTCGAATAAAACGCAACGAGAGTTCCATTGGCTTTACGTGCAATCATCGCGCGTTATTTTCTTCGGTCTCAACATAGGAACGTTTCCACGATTGAAGTGCAAGCAAGCAAGCAAGCAAGCAAGCAAGCAAGCAAGCTAGCAAGCAAGCAAGCAAGCGAGTAAGTAAGCGAATAAGCGAACTAGCAAGCAGGTATGCAGAAATGTCTGGTAATTGGTATGCTGTTTATAAATTACAATATAACAATCGTCGATAGTTTGGCGTGTGAGCGTAGCGCTCACAAGCGTGCGCTTACGTAGGATTTCAGTTTTACCTACGTTTTCGCGTCCGTGTACGATCGTTCATTACTCGGGGGGCTAATAATCTCTCTCTTCGCCGCTATTATCATGCGGGCACTGCCAGACCGCGAATTAACTCGACGTCGAACAATCGCGTTTCCTCCAATTTGCCGTCCGCCGTATGCCAAGCGAAGGTTATACAGGGGGGACGCATTCGCATTGTACCAACTAGTACGAGAGTCCTTCCATTGGGCTTGAAGCAAAACGTCGTCGTAGCTACCTTTTCTCTCTCTTTTTTTTTTTTTTCTTTTTTTTCTCTTCTTCTTCTTCTTCTTCTTCCTTTTATCCCGTCGAATGTTACGTCGATTTATCGCATGATGAATGTAACATTAAGTAGGTATGGTTTATTTGAAATAAATAGAAAGATTGGGAGTGTATCGTCAACGTGATCATTCAAAAAGTCCAAAAGACAAAGCTAACGAAAAGTACCCTTTCGTTGGCTTTATCGTAAGTGCAATTCGTTTCTCAGACACAATCGGTTGGCTTTAACAAATGCGGTAGTACTATGTAAGGGGACAAGTGTATTAGCGAGCTAATCTACATGCTTCGTGCTTGATCTTTAATATGTCGTCCTATAAGGTTTTACGTTCATGTATATTGGTATGCATACCAATCTATATACATCGCAAGGTGTATATTGTGTAGATCAGCTTCGGTTAGTCCGAAAGGTAAGCCAAGCTAGGCTCTCTTAGCTTTTGTTAGTCAGTCAGAAGCGAACGAAAGAACGAAAGAACGTACTGACTCAGCAAGAACCTTAAGTTAAACCAACGTCCAATGTTTCGAAGCACGGAGCCAGCGATTTGCATGTACCGACGAGATTCCGAACGACGACGACGGACGCCGTGTCATTCGATGTTGTGTGAGACTCGAGTACTCGAGTATTAAAACGCCCCCTTTGACGATAAGACTCTTTTTGACAAGTAGGCCGGTACACCCCAAAAATATCTTCGGTTAACTCGAATCGCGTGAACCTAAGCTTTTACGAATTTCCATTGGAACCGCTATGTAAAATTTTCATCGTGATAATTTCTAGATACTTTCTTTACCGCTCGAGCTATTAGAAATTTCCTTGCACCGATTTGCGTTTGATCATTTTCTTTTTTCTTTTTTTTTTACGAGTAGAAATTTCACGTAAAAAGCTTATGACGAAGGTGTCGACGTGAATTTTTTCAAAAGGAGAAAAAGGAGAAAAAAATTAATCTTCGCGGATATTTTATTATACATTTATATCTACACATGTGACATTACGCGTTGTCACGTAATCGAAAGATAAAGAAATGATAGAAGAAATCAACGATGAAAGAAAATTAAACGTCGTTGTTAACATCCATCTGTATACGTATTTATGTATATATTTAAAAGGTATATTTTAGGGACGCGTTAGTCAAACATTATCACGGTTTCGTAACAATAACGCGTGTCGGTCACGCGTTTAATCGTAAGCCGTCGTATAAAAGCAAACTGAAAACGTCAAAAATGTCTAAAGAAAATAATAGACGTTGTCCGATCGAAACTGTTAATGAGGAAGGAATTAACTCGAACATGATGACCGATGTTGCGTTATAGTATTTATCTGTGAGGGTGTCTCTTTAATAGATATCGCACGGAGGGAGAACGTTTCCATTAATCATCCATCGATTATGTGGTCAAAAGATAATCGCTTACTTAACCATTCACTTAGGACAGGGACCCGTCACGACGGTCGACCACGTCGACTCTAACACAATCGATACACCGTCGGCTGCGTAAAGAAACACAAGTCATCATTCGATGTAAAGGAAAAAAGAAAAAAAAAAAAAAAAAAGAAAAAAGAAAAATAAAAGGAAAATAAAAGAAAGAAAGAAAGGACTGTTCGAGGATGATGCTACTCTAAATGAAAAGAATGGATCGCCGTTTCGAAAATCAAATCAGGGCAAATACTTGAAGAATTAAAATACCTATCGGAGCGCGATCTTTCTAAAAAAAAAAAAGAAAAAAAAAAAGAAAGAAAGAAAGAAAAAAAAGATAAAAAAGCAAGAAAAAAATGTATATAATTATATTCACCTACGTATATAATTACGTTTAAAAATAATAATGATATATATATATATATATATATATATATATATATATATATAAAACAATTAGAGAAGCATACATATATTATAATTAAATTTATCTATTTACTTTGATCGAGGCTTTGTGTATTATAAAAAAAGAAAAAAAAAAAATATTAAGAACGAATAAGACTTATGAGTACGTGAACGAATAAGGTTTACGATAACAATAAGAAATAACAACAACAACAACAACAACAACAACAATAATAAACAAACGATAGAACAGAACTCAACGGAAATGAAGAACATCGGCATAATGTCTATGAATGATATCGTCGGTTACCTTCCGTACTACATTTTACCTATCCAAGTACACCAAGGATTTATTTTTTGAAGCGTAAAGTAAATTGCTTTGGAATATCGCGCACACGTAAGTCGCATATCGTTTTCGTGGAAGAACGAAGCACGCAAATGGGAAAAGAATGGATATATGATTGCACGAAAATGCATCGGGCAGAACAAAGATAAAAAAGAAGAAGAAGAACAAAAAAAATGAAAGAAAAACAACAACAACAACAACAACAACAACAATAACAAATCTTAAAGAATAAAACTCGAGTTCTTTGATTGTTTATTAAAACTATCTTCGATATTTACTAACACTTTTCTATACTTTCCAACTTTCGTAGGGATTTCTTTTTTTTTTCTTTATTTCTATTTCACGTTTTCTTTTCTTTTTTTTTTTTCTTTTTTTTCTTTTTTCCACGCATTCGAAGAAGTAGAAATTCGTTGTTAGAGATTCTGACGGTGGTTCGTTCAGCAAAAAGAAAGAAAAGAGAAAAGGATACCTCCTCGTCAGGAAACATTAGCCACGGTCGTTAGTACTAAGGGTAGATTAAAAATCGAATACTCCGGAAAATGTTCAACGTCGGAAGTGAAAACCGTAAGAGATACCACAAGGAACCCTCGACTTGTAACGAAACATCGGAGTCATCTAACTTGTGCGTCCTTCTTCTGTCTAACAGGAAGTTACCGGTTATCCCAACGACAATTCCGATCCTAGTTTAGGCCTCCCTAATGGCTACTGACCATTCGTCGAGTATAGTGTGTAGGGTCGCGTGCCCTCGCGTTTCAAGATATTGCACGAAATCATTTACGAATGGTTAGCAACCAATGCGAACGACCGATGAACTTAAATTCCACGTGCCACGTGTCCTTGCATTTTCATTGTAATACCATTTCCCATGTATCAATAACACTAACAGAATATTTCTTTAACCCATCCCACATTTCTCCATCACTACCACCACCCCCCTTCTCATTTCCCACTCACAAAATTAATTTCCAATTATGAAAATGATCAATGCAAATTGTACGAATCGCGTTATATCAATGTTTAAAGGTGAAAAATATTATTTACCAAAAAAAAAAAAAAAAAAAAAAATAATGCACATCTGTGATAGACTGCTTGTTTGTAAAAACAAACGAAAACAAACTAAAAGAAAAAGAAGAGAGAGAGAGAGAGAAAAAAAAGGAGAAAATTATACGCCTTTCATGGTAAAACAATGCTTTAACAAACACTTTCAGCGGATTATCTTTAACAATGAAATATCAATATTTTCATTGTTTATACACGGACATATTAATATTCAATATCGATTAAATATCCTTTTTATGTTTAATTAAGAATAAGTAATATGTGTCGACATTTATCTTTTATTTTTTTTCTTTCTTTCTTTCTTTTTTCCTTCCTCCTCCCCCCGGATAATATTAGAAAAACGTGATTGATCGCAAAAAGAAAAAAAAAAAAAACCAAAAAAACAAGAGTAACGTATCTCTTTAAAGATTCTATCCTCATTAGAAATTTGTTCTTTTCACTTTCTCATTCGTCACATAAGATTCCATCTTATGATCTTACCCGTTGTCACGTTTATCCATTCTATTATTCGGCTGGGAAAGAGTTCTTCTTTCGGCAGGAACGAGGAGCGGGGGAGATGGGTAGGTGGGTGGATGAGGGAAAGTATGGAGGGATGAAGGGATGGAAGGATGGAGGGAGGTCCAAAGGATCGCGTGGCGCACGCGTGCTGCTTTTCGTAGGAGCTTTGCGTGTGTCGCTCTTTACGAACAATGGCCATTGGCCAACAACCAAGTCGCATATCCCTCTTGTAAATACTTATAAACATCGACGACATTTAATATCTAATGTTCCTTTAAAGCTTATTTACTATGAAAGTTTATTTTTCACGTGTCCCACGTGATTCAAATTCAAACGTCGAATACAGACGATGATACACCGATTTCTTTTTGTAATGAAATTATATGAAAGAAAAGAAAAGAGAAAAAGAAAAAGGAAAAGAAAAAGAAAAACAAATAAAAAAGTATTTAGCGATTTGACTTTCGTTTAATGAAGGAATTTATTTTCTTTTTCTTTTTTTTTTTTTTTTTTCTTTCCTTTTCCTTTCTTCTATACCACCACCTCGATCATGATCAATTATTTGTCGATTACTCTTTAAGAGATTTTTTGCGATCGAATGTATTTGTTTCGTCTGCAAAAAAAAAAAAAGAAAAAAAAGAAAAAAAGAAAGAGAGAAATTGTTTTTTTTTTTCGTGTATTTTCATTTGCAAGAATTACAATTAATTTGACGTATATTGTCGTCAATTACGTACGAATACGAAGTATGTTTGTAAAAGATTTTTTGTATAGTCTTTTTTCTCCTCTTTCTTTCTTTTTTTTTCTTTTTTTTTTAATTAGCACAAAATATAATCAATCATGTCTTGGCAATCCTTCTGACGATAACTTTAAAGAAACAATTAACGTTATATCTATACAAACGTGATAAATGATTCAACATATTATACGATATTAAGAATATAAATTAAACATTATCAAGAGGATATAATAAAATTCGATTGAAAGAAAATTTCGAGAAATACTTAAGAAACGATATTTTCGTTTCTCTTTATAATTAAAACTATATAAAATTACATTATCATGTTTATCAAATATAAATTTTATAATTTATCTAATTATACGCAATTAAGGGTTTAATATTTTTTTATAGATAGATTGAAGCTGTTAAGAGTTAGAGTATCGAAAAGATTAATACTTAGATACTTTTTATTTTCGTATGTAATTACGAAACAGGTTGTCTTGAAACTGTGAAAATTTCGAAAGGGATTCGTCGAGATTAATCGAACGTTCTCGGATAGTCGATGTCGATATCAAGCAGAGGAACGCGAGCGTGCATACATACATGACAGGAAGTGAGCGACACTTCCTCTTAAGCCCTATAATACTCCGTCGATCTGTTACAGTTCCATACACCTGCCTACCTCCTGCTTTAATATGCGCGCCATAATTAGAACATACGAGAGCACCGTAGCACTAAATAATAAACCGGCCGTATTAAAGTCGCGTCCGTGTCGCCGATAAACGTGACGGTCTACGAGGAAACGCGACAGTTAAGGAAGGAAAAGATAATGTTTTCTTAAAATGTTGTAAATTAACTCGTTACGAATCATTCGATATTACTCGGTTATAAAGCTTAAATTAACAACGAAACTTTTCGAATATTCTTATTTATATTAACAAATGAGATTAATAAAAATATTTATAATCATTATTTCTGACAATGTTAACGATATATTATAAAAACATTAACGGGATCGGCTTCAATAAAGAGTTTTAGAGAAGGGTCTCACAATTTCATATAGGGTTTACCATCGTAAATCGTATCTTAACTTCTCAAGTTACGATAAGGAACTTTTTTTGTCGGCTATATAAGGCCAAGTAAAGAAATCATAAAACTGATTGTGATTGCACCGACGTATACGTATACGACGGCTACTCTAATCACTCACATAATTTTTTTTTGCGCGCCAAGAAGTAGTAACTACGCGGTACAAAGAAAGAGAGAGAGAGAGAGAGAGAGAGAGAGAGAGAGAGAGAGAGAGAGAGAGAATGAAGAGGGGAGGAGAGAAGAGAGAGAGAGTAAAAAAAGCAAAAAAAAAAGCAAGGGGTCTTATTAAGATTCGTTCTATTATTAAAAAAGGAGAGACCAAATCGACCTAATCGAAATATAATTAATACTTTTGTCATCTTTTCTCTTATTTTTTTTTTGTTGAGCTTTTTATTTATTTATTTATTTATTTATTTATTTATTTAATTATTTATTTATTTATTTATTTATTTAATTAATTTTTAATACGAATTCACGAACAATCACGTATATATACGGATATATGTATTCCTTTCGAATGTTTACATTCGAACGCACGCAATCTCTGATCCATTCGTGTCTTCTTTACAGTTGTGATGCACAAGGACAAAGAAGAAAATTCGCATCACGATTCGCACTATCGTGCACGTGAGTTGGCCGCCCTAGCTGCGTACGATCATCATCACCTTGACGGCGAAATGTTCCTACAGGTGAGTGTAATACATTTTTTCAAGGTCCCTTATCACGCTCAATATTTTAACATTTATGATCTCATTTTGGGCGAGGTGAAATAATTTCAAGAGAGAAAAGACAAAGAGAGAAAGGGAGAGAAAGAGAGAGAGAGAGAGAGAGAGAGAGAGAGAGAGAGAGAGAGAGAGAGAGAGAGAGAGAGAGAGGGTAAGGGAGAAAGTAATGAATAAATAGAAAAGGGAAAAGAGAAGAAAAGGGTAAGAAAAAAGGATGAAAAAAAGGATGAGAAAAAAGAAAAAAAAGACGCATACTAATTAGAAGAGGGTGAACGCGTGTAAACGAATAGACATACATAGCGCGTGTCTGTGTACTTACGATGCGTAAAATGCACCTGTCTGTCCTTAGCACGTATCGATCGACTTCTCGATGCTCGGAACTCGACCGATTCGATCGAATCGATTAGAAGAAACGATTTTTTTTCCTCTCTTTCTAAAACGTATCAAGAATTTAAATTATATATAAAAGAGAGAGGAAGATTCATTATAATAAAATCTTTATCATTTCGAATAGTTTCTTTTTTTTTTCTTTTCTTTTTCTTTTTATACATAGATAAATATTTTCTTTATATATATATATAAATTTGTAAAATAAATTATTAGAAATCGTATAGACAGTTGATATATTACATATTTACGATTTAAAATGAACAATCTATTTTTAATAACTATTGTCAAAGTTGAAGTTTAATAAACATCGCAAGATTATCTATCTATCTATCTATCTATCTTTCCGCTTTAATTACTTACGACCGATCGATCGCGTTTTATCAAGGATCGAACGAATGAATGAAAATAAATGGTTGTGGTTAAAAGATACTACGTCGAAAGATGAATGGTCGGCCGGAGTAAGTAAGTACTTACGCGTGTTACAGAATGATTTCGTGATTGAAAGCGTTCGTCGTGAAACCGATACCGCGTTACCCCCTTCATCTATCTATCTACCTAACTACCTACCTACCTGCTTACCTACCTACCTACCTACCTACCTACCTATCTTTTAAAAGCTTGTTTCTCATCGAGTTTAGATGGTTACTTACACGAGCGATAGGTGCGAGACCAAGGGGATAATATTAGCATTAGCCAAAAAGAAAAAAAGAAAAAAAGAAAAAAAAAAGGAAAAGAAAAAGAAAATCATTATCCGTGTCCCGTGTTAATTTGCTGCAATGACACCGAGTCGTCGAAATTAAATCATCGCGGGGTTATCAAGGGGGGCTAAGGGGGAGAAGGGGGATAAATAGAAGGATGAGGATAAAGCAGAGAAAGAGGTAGAGGAGATTGAAGAGGAGGATGAAGGAAGAAGAGGTGGAGGGAGAAGTGGTAGATAGATAGAAGGCAAGAAAGGAGGTGAGACGGGAGGAGAATGAGAGGAGTAAATGGTGGGAGGAACGGGGAATGGCATGAAAAGGGGCGGGCGGAGGTTACCGGGGAAGATCGGGGGAAGTTGAGAGAGGGGAAGAAGGAGCAAGATATCCGGCTGATGAACCGGCTATGAAACCGAGGCGTACGAGGTGTCTATTCCTCCAAAGTATGGAAGGGTATATACACGGATTAATGGAGGCGTATCATGCGAGGCTATTACGTTCCCTTTCCTGCGTTTTAGTCTCATGCGCGAGAGAAAGAGGGCTTGGGGAGTGGGAGAAAGAGATAGAGTGAGAGAGAGAGAGAGAGAGGGAGGGCGTAGAATATACTCGCATGAACTCGTACGGAGGCACGCGTACCTTTCATGCGGAGTCCTCCTGCATTACGATCGAACGATCCTGCCAGCATCTATAACGGCCGCGTTATTAATTGTCTGCTCGTTAATTACGTTACGTTAGCCTATACTATAGCCTAACTCCTGCCCCGGAGCTAATCCCGAAACGGGCCTCCGACAAGACCGCTAAGCGATACTCTACTTCTTGTTTTTTTTTTCTTCTTTCCTTTTTTCCTTAATTTTCTCTTTCATTTATTTATTTATTAATTTTGCTTTCGATTCTTTTTCCACGGATTTATTACGATCTATTCGAAAACGTTAAAGAAGATAATTAAAAATTAATCGATCTATTGGCGAATCGTTCATTAAGTAATATATAACAGTATATAATACTACTTAAATATATATTAATGTGCTAATGTGTCGTAGAAAACTTTATGTATGTTATGATAACGTAAAACACTTTAAAAGGGAAAAGGATGGGGTGGGGGGGAGAGGGGAGGGGGGTTTCCTTTTATAATTGGAGTGGAATATAAAGATTCGATCGGTCAAACGTAATTTCGTGAATGTGCTCGGCCAGTTGGTGGATCGCCTTGTCATAAACCGGATTTACTGTCGTCCTTCGTGAGGTTTACGAGGATCGGCAAAACAGTATATATTGCGAGAAAAGGGGGAAATAAGTCGTCCGGTAAGGGGAAACGGGGAGGGATCGAGAACGAGGGATAGTTAGGGGTTAAGGAGGAAGAGGGAAGGGATCGAAGTAAGTGGAAGGGAGATGGAAAAAGGCGTGGGAGGAAGAAGAGACGACTGATCTTGCTGGGAAAGACCAGGCAGCCAAGCCAGCTTTGGATGGAGCTCACGAATCATTTGAACGTGTTATTGATATATGTATATAGTATGTATCTACGTAGGTAGGTAGGTAGGTAGGTAGGGATATCAAGAAGATAAAAAAAAGGACGGGAGACGATTTTTTTGTTCTGCGTGGGTTGAAAGTACTAAGAGAAAAGGAGGAAAAATAAAGAAATAAATATAGAAATAAAGAAAGAAATAAAGATAAGGGGGTTGCAAATGTTTTGAATAATTTTAAATAATAATCTAATCGCGAATTATTTACGGATACATAATCGGATACTTTATTATACGGAACAACAATGACGACGATAACGACGATGGTATTTCATCCATCGTTTATAACGTCGAAGTAACCGCATATGCTTGTAGGTTAATGAAATACAGATATTCCGTTCGAAATCTGGAATAAATGCTTTCGTTAATAACCAGTATACGTATATAAAAGGACTTCAATCTTTTTTTTTTCTGATTTTTCATTTTTCTCCTTTTTTCTTTTTCACAATTTTTTTTTTCTCTCTCCCTTTTTTGCTTTTATTTTATTTCTCTTTTTTTTCTTCTATTCTTTTTTGCTTTCTTTTTTATTTTTCTTTTTTTTTTTTTTTTCTTTTCTTCTCTTTTTTTTGTAAGAAAGGCAAGAATTTATAACGATAAAAGGGCTTATTTCTACGTGGGCACGAGGCGTCGCGTGTTTCTTGCAGTTAGTTTTCATTTCTGTCGGCTAACGAACACGCACCGATGGAAGAATAGGTGCCAGAAGAAAGCGACACAAGGATTCGAAGACATTTACGGAAATATAGTTATGGATATGATAAATACAATGTAAACGTTCAAGCTGTACGATAAAAGTTCATAGGAAAATGGTAAAGTAATAAACGAAATGTCAAGAAAGTTGGTGGATCCTTACAGATTAACCTTATTTTTCTACGAGTATAATCATGATAAACCCTTTTTATCTGTTCGGTTTATCGAAATAAATAAATAAATAAATAAATTTAAAAAAATTAAAAAAAAAAAAATAAAAAAAAAAAAAGAAACAAGAAAGAAAGAAAGAAAGAAAGAAAAAAGCGTGAACTTTCGAAAGGCATATTTTAAACCTTTTACATATATTATATACCTCTGCTATAGCGTATCACGTCCTACATCCTGCATCGATATTCCGCGGAACGGTAAAAAGCTCACAACGTCCGACGCGAATGCAAACGCAATTACCATCTATCCTCTAATCCGAGGTATATGAATTAAAAGTAGTAAAGTTCCTATTATGCATTTATGCAAAAACGTCCGGGAGTTATCGTTTCCGTGAAATCGCTATATCGATCGTAGCAATACGCCATTTGAATACTTTTCGCGAGAGAACGCATAGTTGGATGAGCGTACGTTTTAATATTTGAAAAATGTTTCCGAATCGATCGTTAATGAAATATGAAATGATAGAGGAAAATTTAGTTGGGGCATTAAATATGCACGGTAAAATCGTCTACTGTTTCTATCTTTCTCTCACTTTATCTCTCTATCTCTCTCTCTCTCTCTCTCTCTTTCTTTTTCTATCACTCTCTCTTTCTTTCTTTTATAACTTCGGTAGGAATCACGCCTTTCAGTGACGTATCGCCCCAAGAGCAGCCATTTTGGTCTCATATTTTTTATTTAATAGCCAGCAGGCTATCGTGTATCGCATTAATACAGGAGCTGCAGGTTGGTAGCGGTAAAAGAGGGTCGTGGTCAGAAATGACCCCCGCAACCGGTAACCCGTAATCACAACCGAGCTATTTTTCTCCCCGCCAGATCTCTATACGGTGCTACCTCGAACGAATTTTCGATCGGTCTCGAACTGGACACTAACCGTTCGTAAGTAATGTGCCCAGACGATATTCGATTGTCGATGTTCTCTCACGATTGAAAGAAGAGAGAAAAAGAAAGAAATGAAAAAGAAACCGAAAAAAAAACCGAAGGAGAAGAAAGAAATTTACGGAAAAGAAAATCGTCCTTTTTAATACAATCTCGCACGATGATATAAATACGATGATAAAGTATATACATATATATAAAGTATATACAAGTATATAAAGTATATACATATATATATATATATATGTATATAGGTATATAAATGCATCTATCGATTATTTTTCTCGATTCTCGCGTGAAAAGAAAAGAACGATACGACGACGATGGATTTTGTGCGAGGAGGGTACGTGAGTAAGGCAATTTAGATTCGCGTTTGGGTCGCATAAACGATTTCTAACACCGACCTAAGTGAATTTGGTATAAAGGCAATAAGTCGACGAAGTATGGAGCCAAGAAACGAACGAACGAACGAACGAACGAACGAACGAATGAACGGATGAACGGACTGACTGACTGACGGACAGACGGACGGACAGACGGACGGATGGACGGACGGACGGACGGACGAACGGACTGACGGCCAACTCGATCACCACGCTATAAGGCTTTTACTTGTTGCTGATGGTTGCATGTCTGCTCTACCCTGATTGCTCCCTATGTGAGGAAAGATAGGTAAGTTTCGTTTTCGAGAAAATTTAAAAAAGGATGGAGAGACCGGGATTGAGGAGAATTAACAAAAAAAAGGAATATCTTTTCCGAAGGACAAAATTCAATGTTAAAAAACTATTGTACGTATTTTTCTTTCCTGTCGTTCCAGACCAATTGCATCGTCTAATTCGATAATATCCAATAGATATGTATAAGTTGATATGGATAATATACAGATAAATAGATTAGATAGACTGATTGATTGATAGATAGATAGTCATAGAATGGAAAGAAACTCTAGAAAAATCTTTCGAAATAATTCCCTTCGGTACGTTAATCGTTGAATGGCCGAGGTCGAACGAGTCGTTCCGAGTCATTAAATCTATTGAAAGTTTCTGAAATCGATAGGAGAGTTAAAGGCAGAGAGGGTCGTCGAGCGAGACAGCTTCGTACGGCTGTAGTTGGATTTTTAAGAGACCTTTCGATACTTTCACTGCCTCCGGACTAAAGGAAGGAAGTGTCCCACACAGTTCGCCTAAAGTAACTCGATTTAAAGCGTTTAAATTGTCGGTTTGGCAAAGGCGAAAGAGCGAAAGCTAAAGAGCAAAAGATAGAGAAATAGAAAGAGATAAATAGACAAAGACAAGAGACAGAAAAAGACAGAGAGAGATAGAGGGGGGAATAAAGAAATATAGATAGAAAGAGAGAGAAAGAGAGAGAAGTCAATTGGCAGTGAGTCAGTCAGTGAGACTGAGCGGTGAGGTGAGTCAAAGGTAAGCTTAGGTTGGGTGGGTGCATGGGATGGGATGATATGAGGTTAGGTTGCCGGTCGACGGGGCTCGCCTTGGTCTGGCACCGCTAGTCCTTCCCGCGTATTGATCGCGTGCTCCTTTCCTCCCTTAGATACCACACCGACCCTCTCTTGGCAGCACCACCTCACCCCCTCCCCCTCTTACCGAAGTCGTTCCTGCAGAATATCTTACTTCGATACACCCTTTTCGCATCGACACCCACCACCATCCTTCTTTCTTCTCTTTCTCTCTCTCCCTGTCTCTCTCTCACTCTCTCTCTCTCTCTCTCTCTCTCTCTCTCTCTCTCTCTCTCTCTGCTACCTTTTCCAAATCTCTCTTCTTTCTTTCGTATTTATTTTTTTTCTTTCCTATAGTCGAAACAAAATCGAAAGAGTATAAAAACGATGATTGTTACGAACAAGGGAATTCATTTTTCTTCGTACGAAGG
Source organism: Vespa crabro (assembly GCF_910589235.1). Taxonomy (NCBI): domain Eukaryota; kingdom Metazoa; phylum Arthropoda; class Insecta; order Hymenoptera; family Vespidae; genus Vespa; species Vespa crabro. The sequence continues at coordinate 5,335,067 of NC_060962.1, forward strand.
TCGGTCAAAGTGTCAAGGACGAAAGGAAATTTCGCGAAAATAGATAGGCAAACAGATAGACGAACGGACAGATAGAGAAAGAGATGGAGAGAAAGAGAGAGAGAGAAAGAGAGAGAGAGAGAGAAAGAGAGAAAAAGAGAGAGTTTAAGATGAATATGCATGAATAATAGAAAACAAATCTCAATGATATGTGCAATATGAATTAGATGCGAATCGCGATGATATTCTTTCGGTCTGTTTATCTTGTCGTTTATTATTCGTGCGTCTTTGCTCTAATAGAAGTCGCGCTCGCACGAGCGCGAAGAAAAACGGAAAGAAAGATTTCGTGCGTGAAGTATTATCGGCTAGCAGCTAATACGAGAGAGTCAAGGTGAGGATGAAGGGGTATTAGGAGTTCACGCTTGGGCGGAACACGCCAAGTACTCGCGAGTGGCACGCGACTGATTCTCCACCGAGCTCACGCGATAAATAGGAATCTTTGTTTTCTTTAAAACGACGCTTCTACTTCCGCGACTATCCGTTTCATTTCTTCTTACACGACACGATCATCCTCCATTTTATTTCTATTTTATTAACGTTATATACAGTAAACATAATTTACGTACATATATTATACCAGTTCACGCATGCACGCATGCACGCATGCACACGCACACAAATGTATATATATATATATATATATATATATATATATATATAATAAGGAATCATAGCGTAAGCTTTTCTATACAAATATGTATAGATATTTATATTATACAAAAATATGTAGAAATATATGGATATTATTTAAAAAAAAAAGTATATAAGATACGAAGATAAAACGTATACTCTAGCAAATGAATTTAAAAAAAAAAAAGAAAAAAAGAGAAAAAAAAGAAAGAAAGAAAGAAAAAAAATAAGATACACATCAATTGGAAATGTTAAAAGGAACGAATAGATAATTATAAGATAGAAAATATTCTTAATGTACCGTTAATTAACAATTATATATCTATAATAATATATTTATTAAATAGAAATTAAAAATTGCAGATGTATCTCTCTCTCTCTCTCTCTCTCTCTATATATATATATATATATATATATATATATATATATATAAAGTATATAATTAAAAAGTGAAAAAGAAAGATGAAAATGTTTGTAAGGTGAATAATCCCAAAGGCAAATCTAACAGATCGATTCGTAATTGGATTAACTTGCAATTATACTTCCGCATGTAAGAAAAGGTTCCCGTGAGACGATAGCGTTCGCTATATACGAAATGGCCATGTCGGCCATTTCTCTGGTACGGTAAGGTTAAGCTATAACAAGAAGGGGAGAACACTGCCGAGAAAATCCTATTAGAGAGGCACTATCCTTGGATATAGTAAAAGTAAGCTTGTGTTAGAATACGATGCTCGAAAACTCGAAGCTCACCCTAGCGCACATCGCTATTGACGCTACGCAGAAGGCCCACCCTCCGAATAAACCAATCAAAACGCAGCATCCGCGCATGCGATCACTCCTGTGGGTACCATTTTCTATTCGTACGTACTTCCTACGTTTTGGAGTAATCCAACGTGAATGAATAATATTTTTACAAATTTCAATTGAAATGTCAATTAGAATATTTTACGAAGGAAGAAACAATTATCTTTAAGTACAATTGAAATCTTCTTCTTTTTTTTTTTTTTTTTTTTTTCTTTCTTAGAAGGAAGTATCAGAAAAGAGAGAGAGAGAGAGAGAGAGAGAGAGAGAGAGAGAGAGAGAGAGAGAGAGAGAGATTAATCCGTTGTATGATCGAAAAAAAGAAAAAAGAAAGAAAAAAAAAAGAAATAATATGTGACATAATATTTAAATGTTCATATGTGCTTTTCGTAAAGCAAATTTTCTTTTATATTCACGTTGGAGGAATAAAAATGGTATGAATAAAAAAAAAAAAAAAATAAATTCCGTCAAGATCTCATTTATTTTTCTCGTTTACGTCGCTCGATATTATTGATATTGTTTCGAAATGAAATATTTCTCTAAGAAAGGTTTGATAATACATTAACATTGGTTATCGATCGTCCGTTATTCGATGAACGAATGGCAGTCAGAATTTGTATAAGATTTGCATGCAAAGAAATACGATGGAATTCATTATTTCTTTCTCTCTCTCTCTCTCTCTCTCTCTCTCTCTCTCTCTCTCTCTCTCTCTCTCTTTCTTTTTCTTATAAAATGCTATTCGGTAGAGGATATCGAACGCTCGCCATATTTCAGAACAATAAGGTCTAACTGGCGTGCCTGGTACGGGGCAGAGCTCGGCGAAATAAAACAAAACAATCCACGTTTAGCTCGGAAACGACGGTGCGGCCGAGGGTTAAATGGTTTTCTCAGCTAGTATAATCCTATACCAAATACCCGTTAGAAACTGGAACGGATATTTTAGGCTTCGATGCGAACGTTCGAGTTCGTAAGCTCGTTTGGTATTTGTCGGTATCGGGTCTACCGATAAATGGGAAAACTTTCCGCAACGTTTTAACTCTCTACGCCACAAAACACAGTGGCGTTCGTTTACTGCGTTTCCTCCGCGGCACACGAGTTTAATTCTCTTCTCTTCTCTTTTCTCTCTCTCTCTCTCTCTCTCTCTATATATATATATATATATATATAGATATATATATATATATCTGTCTGTCTCATTTTTTTTCTTTTTTTTTTTGTCCGTTCGTTCGTTCGTTTGGTTTTTGTTTGTACGTTTGCTTGTTTGTTTGTTCGTTTGTTTATTTTTTTTTTCTTTCAAAGAAAACTACAATACCGCAAAAAGAGAAATTTTCCCTTCGATTGAATAACTCCATAACATTATTATTAAAATTAGTAATGTTATGGAATTATTAAAAATAAAGAATTAATAATCCATTTAATTGATCAATCTAAGTGAGAAATATATTTCTATTATTGTTTCAGGCACTGAATGGTTTTCTCTTGATATTAACTTGCGACGGGGAGGTTTTCTTCGCAACTCACAGCATAGAGAGTTACCTTGGCTTTCATCAGGTAAGCATTTAGTAATGATTTCTAATATAGCTTAGGGAACGTTTAACATTGTACATTTATCGGAAAGACAACGAAAGGGAAAACTTTTCACCCTTGATGATACGTGTCAAGAGCTATAAAGCCTACCGAAGAAAAATCCAAGGGTTTTACCCTTATTATTGTTCGGTTTACTCTCGGTTCGTCTACGGCTACACCCTTACATGCGCTCGACAGTCACGCCAGCCTTGTCAAGTTTACCGTACATGTCACGTTTGCCCAAGCATCATCCCTTTCTCAAACGCGACGTATCCTTACTCTTCCCTCGACAGCGTGCACACATTTTTCAATGCTAATAACGTCCTGCAAACAGGATCGTCAAACGAGCCAACAACACTACGGAGCACTTCGTTCACCTTCGTTTACTTTAGAAAACGATACTCGGCCGATACTCGTTAGAAATATGGGATAATTTCTGTTCGTTCGATCGCGATTTTTATCGACAATAAAGATAGAAAAAGAAAATAATCCATGTCCTTCGTTTCATTAACTACATTATTACTATTATAACTTTTATACTTGTTGTATAAGATCATCGAGTATAGAAACGATAAAGTTCAAATAATAATTTTAATTAGATATTATAGTATCTTAAATTATAATTTCGAGGCACCCTCTTTTATTTATTTTTTTTTGTTTCCCCACATTCTTTAAGATTACGTATTAACAATCTTTTGTTATAAAAATTTTTGTTACTCTCATTGAACTGTTTTGTTATTCTCAATGAACTGTTTGAAAACAAAAAAATGTCTATGAAAAGAAAATAAAAAGTGCGAAGGATTAAAAAATATCTTTTTAAGCTTGTGAAATGATTGAAACAGAAAATTTTATTTTTAGGAAAAGAGAAAGAGAGAGAGAGAGAGAGAGAGAGAGAGAGAGAGAGAGAGAGATTTAGATAATAGAATTAGAAAAAAGAAAAAATTTTTTTTAATATTACCATTGATTTTTTACTTTTTAATTATAAACAGATATTTAATTAAATATTTATAAAAAGGAAAAAATACCAAAAATTTTTTTTATGCTCGACGATTAATCTCAAGATTTAGACGGCCCAACGATGTCATCGCGATATCAGAAAACCAAGATTACCTTTATCATGACTCGTCAC